>NC_056727.1:815236953-815489453 GCF_019279795.1 Protopterus annectens
TTGTGGCAAGGATTTTCCATGTGCAGGAGCAGTTGACTGTCAACATTCACTTTGTCAACTGCTTGGGGTTGATGTTCTTGCTGTCGGCATTTTGCTGTGTTCACCAAGGTAAATGTATATATGTGTATATATAGGTTCACTAGACAATCTCAAAATACTGAAATGTTGAATTTCAGTATTTCGAGACTGAATAGTCAAAAATACAGTTATGCAAAACTGCACTATCTCGAATATGGAAATGTCGAATCCGCTGTCATGATGTCATGTTCATGGCGTGCGGTGCGGTTTGTGGATTTAGCTGGGGATTCAGGTAAGTGGTGTTTATGTAAGGGTACTGGGTAGGGATTTTAGTGTGTGTCAATGTGTGTAGTGGTGGTTTTTGTGTATTTGTGTGTTTAGTGTGACCTCGGAGTTAGTATATATAAGTAGGGGGTGTGCAGGGTGGATTGCCCCCCATCTTATAGGTAGGGTAGGTGTGTTTGTATGTTATGTTGTGTTTGTGTGTGTTGTTTTGTTTGTTGTAGTGTAATTAGGTAGGTGTATGTGTGTTTGTGTGGTGGTGGCGGTGTGTGTGTGTGTGTGTGTGTGTGTGTGTGTGTGTGTGTGTGTGTGTGTGTGTGTGTGTGTGTGTGTGAGTGTATGGTTGTGATTTTGGTTTTCGCAGTTGTGGGTTTTCGGTTATATGGAATTTCGACTATGCAGTCTCGAAATACTAAAATTTGACATTTCAATATTGAGATTATCTAGTGAATCCATTTATATATATATATATATATATATATATATATATATAAAACTACCAGATACTACATAGTGTTTGTTTTCCTAAAGAAATCACTGTTACTTCAAGTCAAGTTTACCACTGTTGTTGTGCAGTGATCATCAGATTATTAAGGTTAATTTGTCGCTAGATAATTCTGCCAAGCTGAAATCTAAACCACTGCACTGAAGATCAATGACAGATTATATGAAAGCAAAATTGGTGTTATGTAAAACTAATTGGAGTGATGTGCTCATTGGAAAAACTGTAGAGGGAATGTGGAAAGTTTTGAAAGAGAAATTGTTTGAATGCAAAAAAATCAAAAACATGTTTAACATCAGGATCTAGGCACAAAGTGTGAGGAGGATATATTTCCATAAGAACAAGATACTTAATTAAGGTGAAAGACAAAACATATAAGAAATGGAAAACAGGTTGAACTACAACTTTGAAAACTGAAATAAACAAGCTGGATAAACAAATTAAGCATAGTGTGAGACAAGATCAAGAAAAATTTGAAGAAAATGTACATAAATACATTGAGCATAATAGAAAAACATTTTATGGATACATAAGATATGGAAGGAGTAAAGACATACAAATTGATAAGCTGTGTGTTGATTCAAAAATTTATTCTCAGACACAACAGATTATAGATATTTTTACAAAATCTTATGCAAAACAGTTTGATTCCACAAAGAGGGTGATGAATTGTCCTAGTGACATCCAGGTAACCTCAAATACTGAGATCTGATTAGGTTATATTGGAAAATAACTATGAAAACTGGATCAAAACAAAGCACAGGGAGGAGACAGAATTAGTAATAATGATCTAAGAACACATCATCAATAATTGACTACAAAAAATTTGATAGTATCCCACATTTGTGGATAAAAGAGTGCTTAAAAATGTTTAAGATAGACCCTACACTGATCGACTGCATTACAGTGATCATGAAACAGTGGCAGACCACTTTGCAATTAAGTCATAATAAAGTCAAATTATTATCCCAGGGATAAAAATTTGAAGGGGGATATTCCAGGGTGACTCTCTGTCACTGCTGTTATTCTGCCTTACCCTTAACTCATTAAGCTGTCTACTTAACAGCTTAGGCCATGGTTATAATTTGGCTCCTAGAAAACAACAAAGTGTGGTTTTGTGTTTTGCAAAGTGTAAAGACTTCTCGTTTTCTCTTTGTTGATGATTTAAAACTGTATAGCTCATCAGATGAGGAACTCAAAGAACAACTGCAAGTTGTCAAAACTTCTTCATATGATATAAGAATGTCATTTGGTCTTAATGACTGTGTAAAAGCTACCTTTAAAGCAGGAAAACTGCAGCACCAGGAAAACATCAGTTTGGGACAAAAAAGTTATATAAAAGAACTTGAGCAGGAGGGAGTGCATAAATATTTGGGAATTGATGAAGGATCAACAATAAAACATGAACAAATGTGTATAAAACTTAATAGAGAATACTTTAGAAGACTTAAATTAATCCTGAAAACAGAATTGACATCTAGGATCAAAATCCCAGCTTAACCCAATTTGGTCTTCCTGTCCTAACTTACAGTTTAGGAGTGATTGACTGGCCCCAAAATGTGTTGGATAGATTAGACAGGAAAACAAGAAGGATGCTTCATGCTCACCAACTGATTTATAAAAAATCAGTGCATACCAAGATTATGTATTCTCCCATTCCAAAGGAGGGATTGGCCTCCTTGAAATTGATTACATGTGTAGATCTAAAATGATGGGACTCCACACATTTCTGCTGACCTCACCAGACCCCAAATGTAGTAAAAGTTTCGAAACATGGGGAGAATAAATCTAAATAAAATGACTTCTCTGTTTAATCTAGCAGAAACATATTGGTGTCAAGCAGGAATAGAAATCAGACCAGAATTAGATAAAAATGAGGCAGCAACTGAATGTGTCAAAAAACAAAAGAAAGAATTTAAGGTGAAGGACCAGATGAGAAGGTAAGAAATGTGGAAAATGCATAAATATAGTTGCAAGTATAGAAACTTTTGGAAGAACCTCATGTTGATCAGAAACAAAAGCAGGAATGTTTAACAAGAGGCAAATTCAAACCAAGAGATGAAAGGTTAATAATGGTGGCCCAAGTTAGTGGGCTGCATACACATTGGTTTACAAAGTCCATTGAACATGTGGGAGAAACAGACAAATGTGGGTTTTGTAAAAGCGAATTGGAAACAGTTGCACACCTCGTTGCTGGTTGTGACATACTAATGGTAGAAGGACTGTATACCGAAAGGCATAATAATGTGGCAAGATTGTTGCATTGGGGATTGTGCAAACATTATGTATTGATGTGGCTGAAAAACACTAGAAACATAAGCCGCAAAGCATCATAGAAAATGATGAAGTTTACATCACATGGGATCATCCATTACAAAGAGTTCAAATGACAGATGCTAAACAAACAGCTATTGTGGTCCATGAAAAGAAGACCAAAGTAGCAATGATCATTGAAATCATCACACCCAATGACTACAGTGTCTTGTGCACAGAGAGAGAGACACAAAGTCATAAAATATCAGAATTTGCAGGCAGAAAAGAGAGCAATGTGGAAGAAAGATACCCAGACAGTCCCAATAATTGAAGGAGCAATGGGTCTAAAAAACATAATTTATAATTGTATTTAGATATGTTACCAATACATGTAACTCCATACAAATTGCAGAAGGAGTCATTAGTGGGCATATTGTGGGTGCTGTGAAGAGCACTTCTGGCTGACAGCAAAGCCTGAAACAAAACTAATTTTGTGAATTTTAATCATACTTTGCCTTAGGAATGGAGTCCATTCCTGTCACGGTATTAGAAACCCAAAAGATTTGGAGAAATTAAAAAGGGAGATACCATTATATCTATTATTTACTAGGTTATATAAATATGGGCAGATTCCCCAAGATTGGAGACATCCACTTATTAATTCTGTCTTTAAGGGAAAAGGTAGTAGGACAAACCCAGAGTCATACAGACCCTTAAGTCTATTTTCATGTTGTGGAAAAATAATGCAGAAGGTAATATTGGATAAGTTATTGTCAGAACTGGAAACATTGAGACTTGAAACCATATATCAGCATGCATATTTTAAAAATAAATCTATTAGCACCTGTAACATGGTGATTTATAACAATATAATAAAATATATGAATTAAAATTTGTGCTTTGATGTAATTTATATAAATTTAACTTCAATATTTGATAGGGTCTTACATAAAACATTGATCAACAAATTAGAACAACTAAGTATCAATGCACTCTTGGTAAGATAGATAGCTGTGTAGCTTACAAATAGGACATGGCAAGTATCATACAGCAACTGGACAGGTGAAATTCTTGATTACAGTCGGGATGTTCCACAGGGCTCTCAGCCCATACTTATTTATATTGTATCTTTCAGATCTATCATTTTCATCTGAGGTGTTCTACAGTCTGTATGCAAATTACTTGAAATTGAGTAAACTGATTACATGTGCTGCAGACAGGGCATGCCTGCAAAAGAACTTGACTAAATTGACCATTTGGGCATAAAAGAATAATATGCTGATAAATACATCAAAAACTAAGCATGTGAGATTTGGGAGACATAAATTGAAAGGTGAATATTTAATATAGCACACAGTGATTGAAACTGTAGATTCATTTAAGGACCTGGGTATATGGGTAGAACCAGCTTTGAGTTTTTCTAATCACATCAACCAAATGGTTAATGAGAGTTATAGAACTATAGGTTTTAGGAAATGATTTATAAAGTCCAGGAAATCAGAAATGATGAAATTGTTTTTGTTAGTTACATTAGACCCAAACTTGACTATGGAATAATAATATGGAAACCTTATAAGAATACAAGCATGAGGGGGTGGAGCCTAGATGGCCAGCTAAGCAATTTGACTTGACTATGGAATAATAATATGGAAACCTTATAAGAATACAAGCATGAGGGGGTGGAGCCTAGATAGCCAGCTAAGCAATATATATATATATATATATATATATATATATATATATATATATATATATATATATATATATATATGTATATATATATATATATATATATATATATATATATATATATATATATATATATATATATATATATATATATATATATATATATAAAATACACACACACACACACACACACACACACACACACACACACACGCACACACACACGAACACTTATAAAATCTAGTTACTAGTAGTCTATACTTTAACTTTACAAACTTTGAAGTTTTTATTTCAAACAATTCCCATCAAATTATTTGAGACTAAACTTGAAGGAAAATGAACAGCTGCATGTCTTCATAATCTGATGCTGTACTGAGGAAAGAACTACAGCTGGTATCTTCCACTCTACAGTCACTATCACTGAAGATAGATGACTTCCAACAAAAGCTGGAGAATTTAAGTGAGAATAGTTCTAAACAAATTGAAGTTTTTAGATACCTTTTTCAACAACATCAAAATAAAATAATGGACATAAAGACAGCCATAACCAACACAGATGGAAGATTAAAGGAGGATGAGCTGCACACAGACTTTCTTCTCAAACAAAATACATGGCTAATGAATAAAATTGATGATCTTCAAAACTGGGAGAAAAAGTGCAATATCTGAATTTTTGGAGTACCAAAGAAGGCAGAAGGTGATAATATGATTTTATCTTTGAATAATTGGATTCCAAAAATTTTAGACTTACAAGAGGGGCTCACATTTAGTATTGAAAGAGCTCCCAGGGCAACTGGTAAGCCAGTGGCCTCATCCTCCACAGCACCACTGAGATCTATTGTTGTAAAATTCCTTTCTTACTTTGATAAGGAACTAGTATTAAAAATAGCTTAGAGCAAAACCCCATTAAAATGTAACCAACACCCCAGCTGATTTTACAATGACTACTCTGCAAGAATTCTGGAAATGAGGAAGAAATGTTGGCCACTGGCCAAAAATCTGAAAGAAAACAACATTAAAGCCCAAATACTGTATCTGGCAAAAATCAAAATATGCCTCTCTTCTGGTACAAGAACCTTTAATACCCTGGATAAAGCTATTTCCTTTATAACAACAGTAATCTAACAACTATCCCAGATGATATGGACTTTTTCCTGTCTTCTTTAAAGAGAACATCTGAGAAAAATACATGAAATTAAATCAAAAAGAAGAAACAAAAAACTGAGACTTCAGCTGCCACAGCAAATTCATCTCTCAAAGATTCAACTTGTAAATAAATAATCAAATCTTTTTTTTTTTTTTTGTTAGTGATTAATGTTTCTTAATTTGTGGTTACTGCACCATTATGGTAATTAATGCTTTTTAAATATCATTTAACACACAGAGCAAATAGTTAACTTACAGCAATAATATTAAGGAATTGTTTAAAAAAGTTTAATCTCATTGCATACTGAGATCATTTATAGCCAAAAAGAAAGAAAGAAAAAAAAACTGAGTTGATTTCTAGATAGGCACTGTTAGTAAATCTAATGTGTGCAGCTGCTTCTTTAAGTGAGTTTGGGGAGGGCTCCATGCTACATATGTGTATAAATTGTATAAATCTTTATTAAAATACTAATACAGCTTGTTTAACCAACTACATAATATAAAGTAACTTAATTGCATTACATACATTTTTTTTGCTTGTTCATTTACTTAACTTTAAATGCTCAATTTAATGTTTTTTTAATGTTAGAACAGCTGTTAGACTGTGTAAAACTGAGGAACATCCACGAGTAAACGTAGCACCATTTTTTAGCATTATTTTTCCTTTTTTTACCTCAGTAAGCTGTTTTTTACTCAAAGAATGTTGCTTAAATTCGAGGTGAAGCTTTTTCTTACCTCAAGATGACCCTCGAGCCATTTTTAAACTGCATTGTCTATACTAAGGCTTCTGAAAGCCATTGGTCCATTCTGCTATATTGCACCCTACAGGAAGTGTAGGGACCAATATTCGAGATGCACCCTTTACTTCAATTTTCCTAATTAAATCTGAAAACACTCAGACTGCTACTTTTAAGTAAGTTAGATTATTTTATTTATATAAAAATGTAATAATTTCAAGTTAATGTTTAGAAATTAGAAAATAACAGTTTAATATGATTACTAATTTAAATTAAAAGCTGACAGAAACAAGTATAAGCATAAATCAGTCCAGACTTAAAAGCATAAGCATACACACAATTTAAAGTCTCTAGTAGTGTTTCCGGATTATGTAATATTTGAAGACAGCAAACTGTGCAAGCTTTTGAGAACATCTTGTTATAACTTTACTGTCAAGCTTCAGTGCCAAGTACTGAAGACAAGTACAGAGTATTTATACAGCAGAACCTGGTTAACAGATTTTTCATATTGCTGCATAAGTCTAGAGGGTTTATACGGGTGTCATCTAATAACATTTTTTGACAAGAAGGTGTTGTAGCTGTGCTAATTATAGACATTAAGGCAGTCACATGCAAAAAAAAGTGTGAGACGGTTCCTGGATGCCAGTCTCAAATAATACTTCTCAGAACTTTTGCTGACAGCTCTTAGGGTGAATAACCACACAGTTAAATGTGACTATGATACTGTAGATAGCTCTACTAAGATGACGGCCTCAGGTCCAGTCGGTAGATTTTTGGCTATGTGGAAGCTTTTATAAATGTAAAAATCTTGACTTAGAAATCTCCTAATAATCATCTTGTCTTTTATAAGGTGAATAAAAGGTGTAAACAACTATATTTAACATAGATTAAAATACATGAGTTGATATTTAACGTTTCTAGTGGTAAATTTAAAAGCTGCAAGAACTGTTATATCAATACAACCTAGTTAATGATAAGGTTCTTTTCCTTAATTAACATATAACTTGCATCTCTATTATAAAGTCTGTTGTAATTTTGCTATTATATGTAAAATATCTAAAAGGGCTATACTTCAACTAAAATTGTTTAGAAAGCAAGAGCAAGTTAAGAAGACCTTGCAGAAGTAAAAGAAATAATAAATAGATACAAGATAATGGTTAGAATATAACACATAAATTATTTGCATCTAGATAGAAGATGAAATAGAGTGTAATGTAAAGAAGTTTGTTTCAATAATATAGGAAATGTGATAATCATCACTGACTCATACTTAATGCTTAGTAGCTATATGACACTGTTTTGTTACTATTATAAAAATAGCCTATATGAAGTTTTATTTTTGCACTGTTGGTGAACAGTCTGCATTAAGCACATTTTAATGTAGTTATCACACTTTCCCTTTATTGATTTGGTTATTCACTAATTCTTGCTACAAATAATATAGATAACAATGCATTCAGACTTTTAAGCCTATAAAAATAAATGCAGTTCAATATTACCTAGTCATCTTAACATAATGTACTTTAATGTAGTTCACTGAGGTAATTGTGAAGTCCCTTAATGTCAAACTAAGAGAAATCTTTGGGACCTTTTACTCTTATATTCAGCTTTTACTTGATTAGAATGATATAGATGAACAAAAGATTAAAGTGCTGATGAATAACTATGCTCAAGCAATCATTTATGCATTTTTTTATATATGCATTACAATGTGCAAAAGATTTTTACACAAGCTGTTGGTTAACTAACATGTTTTTAAATACAAAATGAGAGACTTACAGTTGGACTGACATACACTCTAACTAGATATAAATGTCTGAGCCAGACAATAGGCTCCTTTGATGTTCATTACTGTTGTTTAAAATACTTTTTAATATATGTACACAAATGTTTTGAACTATATATATATATATATATATATATATATATATATCATAAAAGGGACACCCAACTTCCTTTTTACCTGTTCATTTTTGGATAACGTAGTTAAAATATTAATTCTTATTGACTCTAGCTACTAGATAAAGATTTTGTACTTATTTAAACTCATTTGATCTCTCACACACACCCAAGTCTATGACAGTTGCTCTAAGTATCAAAACTTTGAACATCTGTCATACACTTAAAACAGTTTGAATCACAAAGAAAAACAAAATCTGTCCCTGGGATTAATTTACAGTCATGTAGGCTTTGCATTAAACCTACATAATTTAAGCATATTAGTGCAGCGAGCAGCAGTGCTAACTGAATATTCATGCTGCTCACTGCACCTACACATTTGCAAACACCTTTTCTTGGTCAGCAATAGTGTTCACAGCCATGGAAAGGTGCTTCTAAGCAAATGGCTTGTCTAGAGACGAACCTAATACATGACCATGTGCTGTAGCCCAGAAATACCAAGGGCAAGTACAGTGAAAGAATTCTGAAGGAGTGGAAGTGAAATAGGGGAATTGTACACAAATAGCATTGGTTGTACTGTAGAATTAATTAAGAGGGGAAGGGGAAATGGGGAAAATGTAGTTAGATACTGCAGGCAAATTTATTTATTTATTTATTTACATTTGTTTACCAGGAAAGTCAGACTGGGCCAGAAGCCCATTTTCAGTGGAGGCTCGGGAGAAAAGCTCCACAGAAATACAAGCAATATACAATAATTAGATAGTACAACAGTATACATACATTAAGATGCAGAATACATATCTTCTAGTTACTCTATACAAAGTAGTATTCAATACAGTTTTCTAGTAGATGCATGTTCAAAAAGAAAAACACAAGTAATTCAGTGAAGATCACTGTGAGAAAAAATAAAGTAATAGTTATGACCAAATGAGATTTCCTTTATATATATTTATTTTTGAGTAGCAATAAACACTGAGGAGAGGGAGAAAATGATATAAGGAATGGATAGTGTGTTGAGAGAGTTATATATATCTTGTCAGTCAGGTTTGGCACAGGAGCAGTGCCAGTTCTTGGATAAATGTTCAAATAGTAGTTGTTTGAAACTGGTAGATTCAAGTGTGTTTTGGAGGGTGTGGGGTAGAGAGTTCCATAATTTGCCTATTTGATTTGAAAATAAGGCTTTACCATGAGTGTTGTTAGCTTTGTTTACTGAAAGAATGTTTCTGTCTGCAGATCTTAAACTTCGTGGGCATGAGTAGGGAACAACAAATTCCTTGAGGGATGAGCAACTGTCAGGATGGAAGATGATATTGTGTGAGAATTTAAGTTGGTAAAGATGAAGAAGGTTAGGCAGCTTGAGCCAATTTAATTTATGTAGAGCAATACAATGGTGGGTTCAGTGGGGAAGGTTGGCTGCGAAATGGGTTATTTTGTTGTAGCACATTTCCAATTTGGTTAAGTCTGAGTTTTTATGTTGGAAAAGATGGGGTAAACATATAGGCGCATGGAGAGGAGGAAGGTTCTGGATATGGCTAGTCTGGTATTGTCAGTGAGGAATGGCTTGCTTCGGTACAGTGAGCAAAGTTTGATGTGAACATTCTTAATTGTGGTGGCTATGTGTTGATCAAATCTGAGTTTGTTGTCAATTGTCACTCCAGCAAGTTTTGTATAATCAACTGGTTAGATGACTGTGTTGTTTGCTAAGAGAATGGTGAAAGGAGTGGTGGTCAGTGACTGTTTGCTACTGGTAAATAGCATTAGCTGTGTCTTTTTGGGGTTGAGGATTAGTTGTGATTTACTTAGATATGTTTCAATATCATTAAAAGCTTGTTGGGCTACTGTTTGGAGGTCTGGTAAGGTATCTGCTGAGCAGATTAAAGCTGAATCATTCCCATACTGAACTACTTTAGCATGTGTTGAGAATGAGGCTAGATCATTAGAGAAGATGGTGAAAAGTAGGGGTCCTAGTATGGAACCTTGGGGGACTCCAATGAGACAGGTAGAAGTGGTGAAAGTTAGGATTTCCATCCTACTTCTTGTTGTCTGTCAGAAAGATAGCTTAGGAACCAGGAGAGGGAAGACTTTGATAGGTTTAGTGAGGCAAGAAAACGAAGAGCTAGCAAGTACGGTAGATACACAGGCCAGAGAAACTGTATGAAAACAAAACAGGCCAGCACCAGGAAAAATGAAGCAGTAGATGTTTATTATAACCAGACCGGTTTCAGCATATAGCTTTCCTCAGTGGTTTAACATGGTTGGCAGCACAAAAACTGCATTGTCTTCACAGGAAAACCATGTAGATGAAACAAAACAGAAAAAAAGGTGAGGAATCCTCCCCTACCAAAAACCAAACCACACCACAAAATGGCTACTGCTTCAAAAGTTATGCTGAAACTGGTCTGGTTATAATAAACATCTACTGCTTCATTTTTCCTTAGTGAGGCAGGAGTATTAAAGAGTTTCTGATGGGAGATGGTGTCAAATACTTTTGACATGTCTAAGAAGATTGATGCTATTTGCTGGTTTGAATGACTCAGTTGGTTGATGGTGGTAGAGAAATTAGGGCTGTGGTGGTGCTGTGTTTTGGTCTGAAACCATGTTGGGAGGGAGAGATAAGGTTGTGAGATAACAGGTATTGTAGTAATTGAGTGTGAATACATTTCTCCGGAATTTTGACACAGGGGAAAGGAACGCTATGGGTTTGTAATTGTTTAATCCTGTTGATGTTCCTCCTTTATGTAGAGGTGTGATATAGGAAATTTTTCATAATTTTGGGACATATTGTTCTGCTATAGACCTATTTACCAGAATGGAGATAGGCAGAGCTATAGCATCAGCTGAGAGTTTGAGGTACTCATTGGGGAATTGGTCAGCTGCTAAGGAAGAAGGTTTCAGTTTTTTCAGCATTGTTTTTATGGTGTTAGTTGGGACAGGTTTGAGGTCAAAAGAGTTGGTGTTAGTTTTCACATTAGGTGGAAGAGATGGTGGGGTGGAATTGTTCCCTGTAACAAAGGCGAGGATGGTGTTTATAAAGTAGGTGCTGATTTGTGAGGCACTAATCATGCTTCAGTTATTGCTTTACCTGGGTGGATGAGTGAGTTAATTGCTTGCCAGAACTTTTTGGGATTGTTTTCATATTTGTTTTGCATAGTTGTATAAAAGTTTTTTTTTTTTTTTTGAATGCGGAGCTGCTAGTATGCTAGCAGAGTTTTATTGTCTTTTGTTTTTTGGTACTGATACCAGGTTTTGTCCCTTATGTTTTGAAGTTTAATGGTTTCTTTTGATACAAAAAAAATCACTGTTCTGACAGTTTGACATTGTAAGCTTTCACTTACATAGGGTCAATTAATCACCATTCACTTTTTTAAGCATTCGGTGATGTAATATAGACCCTATCAATGCTTCTTTACCAATGAAGTTTCTTCCATCATGTAGTATAAACACTGTCCCAGAACTACACCCTATTCTATCTGTGTAGGTACACCATACAAGCCAGTACTCAATGCATGTGCTACAGGAGCACTAATAGCACATGCCCAGAATAACTACTTCACTGCCATGCAATCACAACATGTGATGATATATCATTGTCCAGCATTAAAATGGATATGAATAACTAGATACAATACTTTTTCTTTAATGTCAGTACATTTGTATAATGTGGCTTTTTTTGGGAATTGAACAGCAAACTATGCAAGTTTACTGACTAATGACATGTGGATGAACCACAAGTGCCACAGTAGAAGTCTTAACACAAGTGTGAGACTTCACCTATGCTAAGTCATCACATCATATGATTGGGTCTCAGATAATATCTTTGAGATAAAGGGATGGTGGAGGCCTCTCCTACTGCAAATGTACACATTATAACTGCTGTGGATGCCATTCATGCATTACAGTGAAAGGCTACACAATGCTGACAGTCAGTGACTATGGATGTTGAACACCTAAGCATTTGACTACAGAAAATACACAATATTGTAGAGAATAAATATGCCACAGTAGAAGTGTGACATATGTTTGTATTTCAAGGCATTACATCATGTTATTGTTGCAAGGGATATGTGTGCTATAATTGCTGTACTAAAGCAACAACATAGATAATATTGTCTCATTTCCTCATGACAGAGAAGAATGCTTACTACAAATGTTATGTAAGGAAAATGTAATCATATTATCATTACTCTGAATAAAGGCATTGCTATGTGTGAAATTATCATAGCTTTTTGTAAGAGGAATCAGCATCTCTATGTGTTCACAGCAAGTGTGTTTGACAACAGTGTTAGTGGCATGTACAGTCACAATTAGACTGACACAATGTAGTCTGAGCAGCAATGTCTAGGTTTGACCTAACTACCTAAGATCACAAGCTACGGATTAGTGCCTGAATTGCAAATGCCAAACAACATGTTGTACAACTGACAGTGCACAGTTGAATGGGTGACATCATCATTGCTTATTAGCTAAATGTTTATGCTAAAAAGTGGTCAAGGAGCACAATACACTGCACAGCTACACACCGCATATGTATTTAAAGAGTAGCCTGTACAGTATGAGTGTGAACGACACACTCATGGCTGGACTCAAACCTCCTGCCTATGTAGGTATACTGTCTACAAGGCACAGTATCAAAATCACTCATCACAGAAGAAGTTGTACTACAACTGAGAGATACTGCAGTTATGTCAGCATTATGTAATCATTGTGTTGCCAAAAATTACTTTCTCTAGGGATGCTAGAATTTGCTAGTTTAACACTGTGCCACAATAAATATATCTCATAAGTGGAAGTGAGCATAATGGTGGTTGTGAAGTAGCCAACTGTATATGGCAGTAATCACAGTCATGCTATTTAAGCAAGGATGAACTCAAACCATGTACCTATCTACTTGCACAATCTATACAGCACACTAACAGTGGCGAGTGCCATAGGAAAATTCTGAGTACACGTGAGGCATACAACATATATGAAGGGATGACATGGGCACTGTAATGCCAAGGACACGTGTGGAAAATGACTTTTACAGCTATCTGGGGTTGTAAATGTTGCCATTGCAAATGTGTGCAAACCAATCCTGAATCCAGTTATAGTCACAAACACACATTCTTAGAAGGTAATCACTGTTGTATTTGAACCTCCTACCTATCAAGTTACACATTCTAGAGAAAAGTGTAAGAAATGCAAGCATCACAGCAGAAGTCTGACTTTTATAGTTAGAGAGTGTGCTTTAGAAAGAATTACCTCATCAGTGTGTTGCAGAGAATATGTTGTTGTGATAGGTGGGATAAGAGGATGGTGGAGTCATCAAGCAATTAAATGTTTCTCCAGAGTGGAAGTTGATTGGCTACAGCTGTGTTGGAGATCATGCTCACCTGACTCTACACTGCCCCATCACACACACACACACACACACACACACACACACACACACACACACACACACACACACAAGATTCTCACATTGATCATCTCACCTCCTACCTATCTAGTTACACAATCTAGACAGAGCAGCATTAGTTGCAAGCACCACAGGAGAAGTCTAACTCTTAAGGGCAAAGAGTGCACTTTTGACAGGCTAACCTCATCAGTGTGTTGCAGAGAAGATGTTTCTATTAAAAGTGGGATAAGGAAGCTGTGTGTAAAGTTAAATGTATTCCCCTCAGGAGACAAGGATACAACACCACGTGTTACATAGGGCTTGCTATGTGGGTTCCTGCTGGGGCTGCAATGTTTTTGTTGAGCATTAAAATGCCCACTTATCTTGTTACACTATCTAGAGAGCACAGTATTAGTCACAAGCTCCACAGGAGAAGTTTGACTCTTAAGGGGAGAAAGTACACTTTTGACAGGCTGATGTCATTGTTGTGTTGCAGAGAGGATGTTTGTGTAAAAAGCGGGATAAAAGATATCTGTGAAAAGTTAAATGAATTTCCCTCAGGGGAAGTACATATAGCATCAACCATTGACACCCACACAAACACAAGTTTCCCATGTTAAGCCCTGAATCTCCTATCAGTCTAGTTACACAATCTAAAGAGCACAGTATTAGTTGCAAGCACCATAGCAGAACTCTGAATTTAATGAATAAAGAAGTATAGTTGTTAAAAGTCCACTGTTTGGAACAGATGACGCTGTGTGTCACAGGTTTTGGGATGAATGCATATGTGCACAGGACAATGTAACAGCACTGTGATTGTCCCATGTAATGATATACTTCTATACTATGATTTAGATACAGTCCTTTGTACACATTGTGTTACTGTGAGGAACACGTACCTGTTTCACAGTATGATATGCCAAAGAAAATCACATTTATAAACCAGTGGATTATCAATCAGACTTTCTTGCCATTTCATTCTGGGCTAATTGCACACATGGTTTTGTCTTGTGCTTCACGATGTGCAATTGACAAGACAAACAGACCTTCTTACATAGGACAGTGTGCTTCACAATAACAGTGATGGATTATATGTTAACCAAACTTGTTACATGTTAGTTGCAAGGGTAACGACTGGAGAGCATACATACATTAACCAACTGAATTACTTGAGTCAACATCTCTTTGAAATTAAGATAACTTGTCAAAATTCAATACAGCCAAACAGATTTTGTACAACCTAAACAAAGAATTATTTGCTGTATTTGTTATTGTCTGTCACACAGGCAGCACTGCCAACCTCAATTGTGCTGCTGATGGCAAAGTGTTAGACCATGCCTAATCACATCTTGAGGTGTTGGACTTAGAATTGGAATTAGCAGTAGTCTGTGGTTCTCCTTGCTGACTTTTGTGCAAAAAAGCATTATATGCATACAGCCATATGTGAACCTGCTGGAATACAGAACAGATATGTGTTATGGTCATGTTTCATGTGCAATGGTTTATACATTTGTCATGACACTTGCATATAGTCAATTCTTATATGAATGCTACAGGTGCATTATGACACATATGAGGGACCAAACATGTTTTTGCTAGTGGGAACATGGTTTCTGGAAACATTTGGGAATCAAAAAAGGTTTACTGGAAGACATAGAATTAGTGGGAAAGGTGGACAGTTGGTGACAGGAATACACAATACAGGCAGAATAACACATTAGCGCATGTTTCATTTCTGCACATATTTGAGTTGTGTTACTGTTTGCTTTATCAGCATAATTATTCAGGCAAGATTTTTGCAATACAGACTTCACAATTGGAAGCAAGTGCATTTATAGCAGCAGGATAATGGGGTCTTAAGGAAATGTGCAACCAACCAACATTTACAGGGATTATCTTAAAACATTCAAAATGTAGGTTAAAATCTACACAGTCACACCCCAGCCCTTAACTGGAGCAAACTCCCCCTGTCATTCACACAATACCCCACATACTGGAATTCAGAAAAGCATTCAAAGAACACCTCCAAAACTCCTGGACTTGCCATTGTAAAAACCCTCCTTGAATATCACTAGCTTACTGAACAGTTAATACTAACCTTGATGATTCCTAACCCATCACTAACCTCTCTCTCCTCCAATTCAAAGTGTTACTCTTCTTACCTCTATTTACACTTTTTCTTTTCCTCTTCCTACTGCCACTTATTGCTCTCACTTACTCTCCCCCTTAACTCCCCCTCACTCAAATTCTTTGACCTCCAATCTCCTCCTGTGTTTCTTATATAACAAAGCATCCTAAAAAAAACTATACTCTATACAATATATTTTGGAAAATGTAATTAAAACTCCATATGAAACTATGCATGTTTCCCCTTGTCAAATGTTCCTGCTACTCTGTTGAGCTGTGTACAATGTATGTTGAAAATGTAATGAAAATTATGTATGAAACTATGTATTTTCACTTTTGTAAAATGTACTTTGTACTTATGTGGAGATTTTCTCCCCGGGCCTCCGCTGAAAAAGGGCTCTGGCTCAGTCGGACTTTCACCATCAACAAATGTCAAATAAAAAAATAAATAAAACATCCATTGAATTTGAACCTTTAGAGCATTCCAAGAAAAAAAATGAATACCTGACTATTATCTAAACATACTACATAGGAATTCATACTTCAGAAAGTTCACATGGGACAGCAGACTGCAGAAAACAGAATATATGTATTCATACTCATTCTTTCTTGACAGCTGTAAGCTTTATGCTCAACTCACAAAATGTTGCCACAAGCTGTGCACTTTCATTTAGTCTCAGTTGCAGTTGGTGCTCTGTGCCAAACATTGTACAAGTGTAGAGGTGGCACACTGATGACACAGAAGGGAGAGGATACATAGAGTGGGGGAGGCAGGGACAATGTAGCTTATGACAAAAGCAGGACAATGGTGGCTGAGAATAATATGTAGCCAACAGCTGCACATAAAATAGTGACTAAAACAGTCAGTAACACTTTTGCCTGGATTAGAACCCATGAAAGAAGTCAGAACTCTGTATATACATGTAATCATGATCTCATAGCTCCACACAGAAGTTACAATCTTGCACCATCTAAATACTTCAGCTGAATGACAGTGACAACTTACTGAAGCAGAAAGGGTAAACAGAGAGAGATGAAGAGAGGAATAGCAACAATATCTTTTATGGGACACATAGGAACATCTGTATGGTATATTACTCTTACTTGTTAACTCATTATTCAGCTGTCATGCTCTGTACGATAAAGTGCTTGCCACAGGGAGAAATAACAGGTGGGAGGGTGCAACCAACATAATGACAGCAGCAGAATAAGGTTGGCTTACTAAGCGTTCCTGCTGGGGCTGCAATGTTTTTGCAAATGATGTCTTGCTGAGCTATTTATTTATTCATTTATTTATTTATTTATTTGCATTTGTTTACTGGGATTGTCCACTGGGCTGAAATGAGCCCATTTTCAGTAGAGGCCCGGGAAGAACAGTTCCACATAAGAAGTACATACAATTGAATACACAGTCACAGTTGGCTAAACATAGGTAGAAAAATACAACATTAACAGTTACTTTAATTACAGTACAATGAGAGATACAGCTGAATACATATGTAATAATTCACATTTATTTATCCTAAGGAAATATGTCAGTTACCTGGGCTCTAAAAAAATTAGTAAGGATATTAACTACTAAAAAAGATGTGTTTTGCAAGATGTAGCATGAAGATAAAGCTTAAGCATACATGTTAATTATAACAAGTCAAAAATACAGCTCATGGATTCATGTGCAGATATAAATTCAATACTGCTATCTAGTAGGTATTTCGGCATGGTAGGGATAGATGATATTTTCATAGGTTCATAGGTTAGTACTAGGTTAGTTGCCCTTGTGGGTCATTTTAAGCCTAGCCAATTACCCCATGTGAGAATCAAACCCTGCACCTTGTGTCTGCAAGATAAACACTTTAGCCATTATGCTAATCTCCCCCCATATATAATAATTATAGTAACAGGCAGTGGAGTTTGAATATAAAGGAGTAAGTCATTAGAGTTGGTAGCAGTGGTGAACTTGGGTTTTGGGAGGTGGAGGACTGGCAATGTACAGCACCAAAGATTGGGGAGGTGCTGCTGTAGAGACTTTTTGAAAGAAGAGGCATTATTGGTTGTTCCTTAATGGCAATGGGAGGGGATTCTATTGCTTGGAAATGGAGAAGGAGTAGAGCATCTGGCCAGCTGGGAGGTTTGTTTTTTTCTACTTTCAGGAGATGTTGGTTTCCAGATCTAAGAGATCTATTTAGGTAGTAATGAGTAAGTATAGAAGAAAGGCCTGGGCAGGCTGATGGTTTGAAAATAATTTTGTGTGCTGTAGTTAATTGTAAGTATGTGAGATAATGTGGGAGTTCAAGCCAATTGTGTAAGGAGGAACAGTGATGGGAGGAATATTTTGCACTTCTTGTGAACTTCACAATGTTATTACAGCAGGTCTCAAGCTTGGTTTTCAGAGAGAACTGGATGTTGGTAAGGAGAGGAGCACCATATGACAGAGAAGGTAGAAGAAAGGTTAAGGCTAGGGTTTGTTTTGTGGGGTGGTTAATAAAGTGTTTATGTCTATAGAGGATACCTAATTTTTGGTGTGTTTTTTTGATACTATTGTGCACATGTAGGTTAAATTTTAGGTTTTCATCTAAGATAATACCTAGTAGTTTTGTATGGGACACAACCTCAATAATAGTTTTGTTTTGAGAATATATAATGAATTCAGTCTTGTTTAGGAGAGTGGCTTTCTTTGGGGTAAATAGAATGAGTTTGGTTTTGCTGGGGTTTAGCGCAAGATAGCTATTGGTCATCGAAGTTTCAGTAGATGCATGGGCATTTGGGTTATTTGCTGAAGTTCAGATGTGGTGCTGGCAGAGCAGATGGTGGTGGAGTCATCTGCATATTGTATAACAGAACCTTGACTAAGAGTGGAGTGAAAGTTATTGATGAAAATATTGATAAGAAGAGGCCCTAGTATGGAGACTTGGGGAACTCCTGTGGGTGTGTCAAGAAATGGAGAGAAAGAGTGCTGCCATTTGACAGATTGCTGTCTATTTCTGAGATAGATAGAGAAGAAATTTAGGGTAGGGGGAGAGACACCTATCATGAAAAGTTTTGTAAGAAGTAGAGTGTGGGAGACTGTATCAAAGGCTTTAGAAAGTTCAAAAAAGAGTGAACATACAAGTTTTACTGATTCTCGAGCTCAGTTAACTGTATCCAAGAAAGCTATAAGAGCTGTTGTAGTACTGTGGCCTGGCCTAAACCCATGTTGAATAGGGGAGAAGATTTTATTATGAATTATATAGTTTAGTAGCTGAATGTGTATGCATTTTTCCAAGATCTTTGAGATAGGGGAAAGAATAGCAATGGGTCGAAAATTGGAAATGTCTGTGTTGTTGCCACCTTTGTGAAGGGGGAGAATATATGCTTTTTTCCAAATTGCAGGTACATAGGACTCTTGGATAGATCTGTTAAGAAGTGTGCTGATAGGGCAAGTAATAGCTTTAGCTGACATTTGAAGGAATTCTGGGGGTAAGTTTTCAGGAGTGCTGGTGCGCTATGCAAATGGTATGTTAATAAAATGTTTTAAATGGAAAGAATTACAGACATTTGCAGTTAACTATATGATGGGAATATTTACCTACAGCTATAATCGAACCCATGAATCAGGTTACAAACAGGGGAATTATCTCAACTTGCCATACAGGAATTTCTATTTTATTGCCTCCAGCAGCCTAAGAACTGTTACAATAACTGTTTCACAGTACTGCCTTTAGTCTGCCTTTACTCTGCATTCCCATAGCATAGCAGATTTAAGCACATTTGCACAAAAGTAACTGGGCCACTGTGGCTGAAATTTAAATCTTCATCTTTTGCCATAGGAATTTAAACAGCATTCGCCATCACTGTTATGCTATGCTATTGTTTGTGCAAATGCTGAGAACATAAAATGAAAGGTTTTTCCATGGGCCATTTCCAACTCATGTTGTGTGGGAATCTATTTTTGACCAGATTAAATGTGCAAAAAAGGGATTGATAAGGCAGTGATGAAAATGGGGTGGCAAGCAGATGGTGGGACATGGGAATGAATACAGGAATTTGCAGGAAGATGGTAGGAGAGCACTAGAGCTATCCACTTCTTCACAACATAAATGTAGCATTATACACACAATTTCTTGACGTTGGAAAATCACCATATGAGTGACAACAATAGAATAATGCTGCATTGCCAATTGGACCAAATCAAGTATGTCGAGATGACACAGAGGTGAAGTGAAGTGCTATGTGTGGTGTAATGTATATTTTTTTTGTGGGACAGGAGCCCGTATTTCTTTTGGGGGGAGAATGTTGTGGAAGGTATTTAGGGTAGGTTAGGAAGCATTTGCAGATATACAAGACAGACCGGGATGGTGATAGAGACAAAAGGTTGGGCAACACCATGAATGGGAATAGGTAGGGGACATCAGAGGTACACCCATATCCAGCTTGGGAACAGTGAGAATCTAGTCCTCACCCTCCTGTGTCAGTTGCCTGGGTCAGTGCTGGATGTGGCATCATGTCTGCAGTCTGACACAGTAACAGGACCTTTTCAGCCTTGCAAATATGTGCACTGAGGCCCCTCTCCATGATATCCTCTGCCAGCCCTGTCAGCTCCTGCCAGGTGACAAAATTACTACCTTCTGTTTTACTGCACCTAGAGGGTAACACTGCAGCAGCAGCTGGGGCAGAGCTACCTGATGCAGGCGGAGCAGGTAGGGCAGGGAATTGTAGAGGCAACACTGACGGGTTGTGAACCCAAAGTGCTGAGTGTCTGTGCTGCCATCTGTGGAGGTATGGCTGGCCAAGCCACAGTGGCTGGCCTACCTCTCCTTGCTGTTGGTCATTTTGTTTTCACCAGCAAGGTATGCAAACAGCAGAATGTAAATACATCATAAATCCCCTGCAAAAAATAATAATAATAAAGAGATAGGGTGTGGGAGACAAAAAAAGAGATAATTACATCTTTCACATGTCACATTATTTTATTTTTTAAAAAAAACTTTTTTTTGGCAATACGTAAATAACTATGATAATTTACTATTGTACACCTCTGCGATATCCATATATGATGTGAATGTATTAATGTGTCATAAAATAAACAAATCTCACTGCTAGGATATAAGGAAGAGCAGTCTTTCTTTCCCTATGACATGTAAGATATATACATTCAAATGGAATAATTGCAGTTACAATATTTAAATTCTTCCTGCCATATTATTGTTCTTAATATTGTAGAAATATTGTCCTGTAATAAAAACTAATAGCTATTTCTGGGTACTGAACCCACACACATTTAAGCTGGTGTTCTCATTACCTAATGCAAACATCAAGAATTATTGGGGAAGGCATGCATTCTTGATATCAAAGGTGAGGTATACCTACTCAAGATGCTAGTGAGTGAGGGACTGAAAACAGTTATCTGGCTTGCATTTGGACCTGTGGCATACTTACCATGTGCTTATCTGAGGTGAGATAAGCTCTCCTGGTGCACCTTACTCTTTGCTATTTCCTCTGCAGCTGTACAATACAAAAGGAAGAAAAATATGAATGAAAACAGAATGAATAACTGCAATGGCTGGCAGATAATTAATGTTATACCATTCATGGGTTATGAGTCAGTATACTTACACAACTGCGGGTGCTTGCAATCCTAAATTCAGCCACCCATTGACTTATGAGGTCCTGCTTATGCTTCTTAAGGTCACTATAGTGGTGACAGCATTGTTCCCCAGTGCATAGAATGACAATTGCACTGGAGACAGCTTTGGCCAAGCTATTTCAAACCTCAGCCTTATACTGAGACCTGGCCTAATCCCCCTGTAGCAAACTACAGCTCTAGCACTTCATGAGGAGTGCCATAAAAATCATGAACTCTTCAACACCCCATCTTTGTGTTCTAAATTTAGCACCATTCTCTCAATCACTAGCCAAGTCTGCAGAAGTCAAGCAAACGGTATATGTAGTAGAACCAAGAACCACTGAAACACACAAACTGCTAGTCTTGACCAAGAACACTTTAATGAAATGCAAGTAAAAACACTTTCACCTTCAGGCTTCTTCAGGCTTAGTGCAGAAATGTTGTATCAACAGAACTCCTTTATATAGTGATGTCATAACTAATTACACATGCTTTTGATGTTCACAAAGCAAAGATTTTAAAGAGATGGTACTATTAAGCCTGGCAATATATGTGCAGTTAGGTATAAAATCCAGTAAAATTCATTTAATTCAATCTGATGTACAATATTTCCACCACAAGCTGAACTATTAGTAACACATAAAACTAAAAACTTAAAAACATGAGCAAAATATTTGTCTTTTTGGTGTTTATAAACAGCACTAGTAATAACTTTTCTTTTTATGTCAGACAGATGTTTACTTATCTGATCTTTATATTTCTGGTTTGTTTTGCCCACATAGAATGCAGTGCATTCTTGACATAAGGCAAGGTAAACTACATTACTGATATTACAATTACCATAATCATATACTTTAAATAGCACAGACGTGACTGGATGTTTAAAAAGGTTACAGCTTAGGACATACTGGCAGAACCTGCACCTACCACATTTAAAAGTACCCTTCTTCTTAGAATGGTCCCTTTCTCTCTCCAGGCCCCAAATAAGACTCCTCACTGACACAGCTATAGAGTTAAGTCCTTAGCCAGGTGTTCTGAGCCAAATTCTTCACCACCCTCTGTGAAATCAGTGCTCTCAGTGTCCCTGTTCCAAGTAGCAGACACTCTTTGAGATTTGATTTTCACACATGCATACCTGGGAAAGGCTGGCAGAGATTCACTAGCTCTACAACCTCTGCCTACTCAATAAGATAGGTACACTGCCACCAGAACACCCACAAAGCCATACCAGACCTTTTTCTGCTGTTGGGCTCCTGCCAGGTTCTCCTGGGCCAAGCCCATGAACTCAAAAGTGTTGCAAACTCTGCGAGTACGGCAGCTGCAAGGTCCCAAGAGAAACAGTAATCCAAACAAAAAACAAGGACCAGCATACAA
Source organism: Protopterus annectens (assembly GCF_019279795.1). NCBI lineage: Eukaryota > Metazoa > Chordata > Ceratodontiformes > Protopteridae > Protopterus > Protopterus annectens. The sequence goes on from NC_056727.1 coordinate 815,259,960, forward strand.
GGCACCTTATTGTAACATAGAATACTTTAATAAAGGTATTTTGGTTCTTTTGACAGACCAGTTTCGGCGAATTCAATACAGAGCCTTCATCAGTGATGAAGGCTCTGTATTGAATTAGCCGAAACCGGAAGGCTCTGTATTGAATTAGCTGAAACCGGTCTGTCAAAAGAACCAAAATACCTTTATTAGAGTATTCTATGTTACAATAAGGTGCCTTGTATGCTGGTCCTTGTTTTTTGTTTCCAAGCCCATGAACTCCCTAAGTCTTGTCCTGAGGTTTAGGACATATGCCACAACAGACTCCTTGTGGGATTCACACTCACCCTTCCACTTATCACAAATCAAATCTAAAGGCCCCCTCACCCTATGCCCATACATCAAATCAAAGGGTGAAAAACCTGTGGATTTCCAGGGTACCTCTCTGAATGCAAACAGCAGATGGGGCAAATATTTGTCCCATTCTCTCTTAAACTGGTCTGCAAATGCCTATAGCATGGTCTTTATTGCAGATTTAACCTCTCCACAAAACCATTAGTCTGGGGGTGGCAGGAGGTGGTCTTTAGGTGCTTCACCCCACACAGTTCTCACAGACAAGCCAACAGGACTGACATGAACTTGGCAACTCTATCAGTCAGTATTCTCTTGAGGAAACCTACCCTGCTGAAAATTTCTAACAAAGCATTTGGCACCTTCTCTGCCTCAATGTAGGACAGAGCCACCACCTCAGGGTATCTAGTAGCATAATCTACTACCACCAGGATATACCTCTTCCCTGTGGAACTTAGGGTACTCAGAGGCCCCACAATATCCATAGCTACCCTTTGAAATGACTCCTCAATCACAGGCAAAGGCATCAAAGGAGCTTTGACCTTGTCTCCTGCCTTGCCTATTTTGTGGCACTGCTCACAGGTCCTGCAGTACCCTGTTACATCCCTTGCAATCCTAGGCCAATAAAAGTTCTGCGTAATATGTCTCTTTGTATGCTTTATGCCCATATGACCTGCAAAAGGAATGTCATGGGCTATGGCTAGAAGTGCCATATGGTAGGCTCTAGGCACTACCGACTCCTGTATTACCTCACCCTCTAGCCCTCCCACAGGGGTCCACTCTCTATACAGCAACTATTTGTTCCAGTATACAGACTCCCCTTTTCCTTGAGAATCATGTGCCTCCCTGGCTACCTCTCTCAGGCCTTGTAATATAGGGTCTCAACTCTGTCTTTACGACTCTTCCCATCTCCCCTTCCACAGGTAGTCTGGTATCTTCTGACAGCGGTGCCTCACTGTCAACCTGGGTGCTATCACTCACCTCTGCCCTTGCAGTCACTCTGTCTAAGGGGACATCAGTACCTACCAGCAGCTGTGGCTTACCTTCTGGCACACTGCTACAGGATAGCTCCCTCCCTGCAATAGCCACCTCAACAGCCCTGGCTTTAGGTGTGCGGCCTGTCTGGGTCACCCCTATGCTACCAGCCCCACATGCCTGTCTCCAAGCCTGGCTTCATGTAACTGCATGCACATCAGGTACTGCATTTTCAAAATCATTCCCTATCAAGACATCTGCAGGGATATTCTCAAACACACCTACTTGCTTGCTTCCTTTTCCACCCCCCCAGTCAAGGTGAACCCTGGCCAAAGGCATTTGGAATGGGGTCCCTCCTAAAGCTCTGACTGGAGTGGACTACACAAGCAAGTATTGCTCTTCTTTAACCACTGCAGGCTTCACAACTGTTATGTCAGAGGCTATGTCTCTCTTAGTACTTGCCTGTTTTCCATCCACTAAGATAGGATATAAACTCCGTTGATAGTCTGGTACCCCTGTTGTTTCCAGACAACTTATCACTGGCATATGGTTATTCCCACTTGTTGGCTCCCCCACCTTTTGTTCCCCACCTTGCTTCTGTGGACATCTGTATGCAAGATGACCCCACTGGTTACATTTAAAACATCTAAACCTTGATCCTGGTCATTTACCTGAACTAGTGGCTTCCCCTATTACTGGTGATTCTGTTGGGGTGATTTAGGTTGCCCACTGTGGGCTCCATTATATTCATGTGCAGCACTGGGTATCCCCTTCTTGTGCAGCGATATCCTGCTTGCTAAGTAGAGATCCCCTTTTTTCCCCAGCTCATCTGCAGAGTTACACTCTCAATCTGTCAACCAGATTCTCATGTCCTCAGGCAAAGTGCTAAGGGCTAGTTCCCTCACCAAAAGGTCTGCCAGCCTTTCAAAAGTGGTGATCTGCCACCACTCACCCACCTATGAAAATAAGTGCTTAACTCAACAATATCATCACATATACTTTCATCTGCCTTGTGTCTATGCTCACAAAACTTTTTTCTGCAAACTTCAGATGTTAACTTAAAACATTCCAATAAACATTGTTTAACTTTATCATAGTTTAAACAATCAATAACAGATGATTTAGAAACAGTAGTTACAGCTTTACCATGGAGTAAGGGGGTCAGGAACTGTACCCAGAGCCCTTGGTCAACATTATACTCTTTACATACCCTTGTAAATATATGAATAAAACTATCAAAATTTTCACCCTCTGTAAACTGTGGAAGAAGTTTACTAACCTTTATTTTTTCTGGGGTTTGGTTATTCCCTTCTGCATTATCTCCATGACTCTGATGAATAGTCAGCCTCTCCCTCTCATGATAGTGCTGTTTCTCATTTTCTTTGGCCACCAAATGCCACAGTATCTCTGCTGATTCTAATTCCATATGTTTTGCCAGCTGCAGTCGCTCATTTTCTTCAGCCTCCAAACACTACAGTCAATCTGCTGATTCTAATTCCAAACGTTTAGCCTCCAGTTCAACTGTCTTTAACTCCAGATGGGTTTTTAAGTCCTCAGAGGAAAATGTGAACTGTCCTGTTTCTGAGCATTGCAAATCCCCATTGCCAGACTGGTTATTCTCCTGGTTGCTGGTGGGTGCTGCAACTGCAACTAAGGCTGAAATCATGTTCTCTTTAGTCAGGCTGACATGTACCACTCCTTTGGCTTTGCACACCTTAGCCAACTGGTTCCTTTTCAGCTTGTCATAATCTTCTGCTTACATCTTTGCCTGCTTTCACTGACTAAACTAACAAAAATAAATAAATAAATAAAACTGTTGTGAAAGTGAAACTCTGTATGTTTACCCTGTGGCTGCTGAGAGTACATGCATCTTCACTGACAACTGCCTACAGGCTACAGAAGTTCAATTAATATCCACACCACTGCTCACCAATATGTGACATTCCTCCTCTGAGCTAGTAATCAAGGAGCCTCATTCACCACTGACACTGGTAAGGGACGTTCACTTTGAACAAAGATGGATACACACAGTAGTTTCAGATGCAGCTGTCTGCACCAAGCACAACTTCCCTTAAGAGCACACAGACAGCACACTCAGTCCTGGGGCTGGGTTTCCCTCTCTCCCTCCAGGCCCCAAATAAGACTCCCCACTGACACAGCTATAGAGTTAAGTCCTTAGCCAGGTGTTCCGAGCCACGTCCTCCACCATGCATTCTGTGAACTCAGTGCTCTCAGTGTCTCTGTTCCAAGTAGCTGACATACACACTCTTTGAGACTTGAATTACACACACACACACACACACACACACACACACACACACACACACACACACACACACACATACACATGAAAGGCTGACACAGATTCACTAGATCTAGCACCTCTACCCAGACTTTAAGATAGATACACTGCCACCAGAACACCCGCAAATCCAAGTATCTTGCCAGGGTACCCAATTATACTGAGTGAAATTAATACTAATACCAATGGTAATGTTCACCAAACACCAAGGCTTTCAGGTGAGGCCACAGTGTCACCAAATAAATATAAGTACCCTTAAAGGTTAAAACATTCTCTAAAAGACTAACCACAATGAAATGTTTAAATATATTTAATAATAAATAATAAAATAACATGAAAATACTAAATATCTATTTACAATAAACATCATAGTTTGAGTCATAGGAAATATTAAAAATAGCACAGATGGACAGGTTCACATAGATACAGAAAGACAATACTTAACTAATCTCACTATAGTTTCCTGAATGATCTAAAGAATTGCTGTCCTCAGTTCACTTACTAGAGCAAGGCAAGATGAAGTCGGTGATTGGTCCTTCTTTGTCAGGTTTCACAAAATAACTGCTGAGAGCTAAGTGACATTTCTCACTAATACCTAAATATTTCAGTGCTGGCTATAGAATTATATCACATCTGGTCATCTGACTCTGGTTTCCAAACTTCCCCCTTTACTAGAAACTGAACCAGAATCTAGCACATGTGTGTCATAATACACACATACACAGAGCTTTGCTAATATGTGTTAGAGCATTTGGAAGCTATAAAACAATTTTAATGCTTCCACTCTTCCTACAGAGCTGCTAAGTAAGGCTTCTCATACACATTTCATCGCTGACTGCAGTCAAAACTGTGAGATACAATCTTTATGGCGTAAACTAGGTAATTTAATTTCAGACTTTTTTTCAAAGTTAGTTGCACTGAGATTAACCTCTTCTCTTCCAGTATCCTTTGTTACAATATATTCATTTCAGCAGTTGCAATACAGTCTGACATACAGGTATATTTCTTTTCTGTCCATCAGGACCCACTGTTGGTACATTTTTTTAACACAAGCAGCTTTACAAATATATTTTTCAACACAAGCATCTGTACAAATCAGCTTGATATACAAATTACATATAGATCTTTACAAACCTCCAGCTAGCTAAGCTGGTATATGTTACATATCCACTTCCCTACTCCTCCTGGCATAGCTGGCACTACCTCACATAATCACAGCCTTAATTATACATTGCTTGCAATAAACATGTTTTATATTCCTAATTAAAATGTTGTGAGAAAAGGGATTCTGACACCCATTGTAAAAGTATCTTTTTAGCTGGATTCAAATCATTAATCATCTGTTTTTTTTTTTATCTGAAGTCACTGCACTTGCACCATGTGCCACATGCATAAGTAAGTGACAGGTAAAATTTCTTCACTCAGTACTGCACAGAGTGCTGAAAGATGTGCATTGCCTCCAGTCTTCTTTGCACTACAGAAAACACATTAAAATAACTTTTTCACTTTTTTTCAATAGGCAATGAACTGTGTTTCTGCACTGCTGAGGGGAGGTATGCCATTAAATGTCTGAATAATTGGGATGTTGGAATAAAGCTGATAGTAAAATTAATTAAATCAATGGGTATAACTAGCAATGGTCACAGCAAGAAGTGTATTTCGGTGATCAGAAATGAACTTTGTGAAACACATCATCAGACTTGTAGCTAATAACAAATAATGTGAAAGTAGACAGACACCAGTTCATATGTTGTTAGCAATACTGACGGTGGTAGATTTTTAAACAACACAATGATATCACAAAATGTGATTAACTATGTATTCAGACCATCATCTGCAAAATTATTAGTTAAGTGGATTCTAACCATGCATCAGCTGTTTTTCTCTCTGAACTCACTGCACTTACATCTTGTGGAACAGAGAAAAAGACCTGTCAGGTACATTTTCTTCAGTGAGTACTATCCATAGTGCCAACAGCCACGCAACGCCAACCAGCATGTTTGTGTTACATAAGGCAGCCAAAACTTAATTTTTCACTTTTTTCCTTAGGCAGTGGACCACAAGCAAATGCAAAAGACATTGGAAACAAACATATAGACTAAAGTTGATTATGAAATAAATTCTATCAATTGGTATATGTAACAATGGCCAGAGCAAGAAGTGCATTATAGTGACACATTCATCCTTCTCACATCTCCTTGCAAAATCTGAAATGTACTGTGTGAAACACATTATCAAACTAGTAGTTAATGATAAATAATGTAAAAGTGGACAAACAACAGCTGACATGCTTTTAGCAATACTGAGAATAGTTCAGTTTTAAACAACAACAGCGTGCTAAAATCAAATGTGTGTAAATATGTATTCATATCACCCTCTGTAAAATTAATAATTAACTATATTCAAACCCTGCATCACCTGTCCTATTTCTTTCAGATCACCTCCAATTACACATTGTGCCACAGGGATCGTTATCAGAGATGTGGAATTTAGTCATGAAGTACTATCCAGACTATTAACATCCATGCACCTTTGCCAGGTCCATTTTCACCACATAAGGCAGCCTAAACTAAATATTTCACATTTTCTTTAACAGTGAACCCTACTTGTGCACTGCCATGCAGTTCATAAATGCAGATTACAAATTAAAACAAATACATATTGAGAATAATGGAAATATAATCTCTAAATAGGAATTGAACACTGCATCATCTGTCTTATTTCTCATAATTCATTTCATTTACAGCTTGTGCCACAGAGTTGGACATTTGTCATGTACATTCTCTGCAATCACTACTATTCTTAAGCTGACAGTCATGCACCAATACCAGGCTTGTTTGTGCTACTGAAGGCAAGCCAAATGGAATATTTCACTTTTATCCTTAAGCCGTGAAAGTTGATTCTGCACTGCCAAGCGACATGCAAATACAGATGGCAATATTAACTAGAATCAAAGTGTATATCTAGCAATGAGCAGAGCTACTAGTACATTACAGTGACAGATTCAGCCTTCTCAAATCTCCTTGCCACATCAGTGCCATCATTTATATCTCACAATATCAGGACATTAGGTAATGCCATGGGAATGAAAAATGGGACAGGGAATAACAGAAATGCTTTCATTTTTCACACAGCACATACACTTAATGCTGACATAATTATAAATATCATATTTGTCATTTTTAGTCACTACTGCCATTACTTGAGTTTCTCACCTCAAAATATTCATATACCAAAATGAGTGTCAATATTTATTATGACCTCCTGCAGTAAAATTATTTGTGAACAGGTTTTAAACCCTGCGTCACTGTATTGAGATTAGTGAAACAGTATAGGTAATGCAGGTTTTAAACTGTGCATCACCTGTACTGTTTCTCTAATCTCAATACTTTTACACCTTATGCCACAGCGATAGCTGCATGACAGCTTGAATTTCTTCACTGAGTACTGTCCAGAGCTCATGAAAGAGCACCAGTACCAGTCTTAACTGTGCTATTGATAGCATTCCAAATTAAATTTGTAATTTTTTACGTTGGGAAGTGAACTGCCATTCACTGCTACTGACTGCTGCCAGTCGACAGACAGCAATGCCAAACTGCTCACAATCAAGAAATAAAAGGCACATTTTGAAACAATTACTTTCAATGCCCATTTCTGATGTTTCATCAACTTTGTTATCTTGAAACAGGGGCCTATACAGATTTCAAACATCAAACCATGGTATTAAGAACAGTCATTTAAGATCATATATCTTATTTGCCACATACACTAACATATATTAGCAAGGAGTAATAGTAGCTAGATGTACTCAAAATGTGACATCATTTCAAATCACATTGAAAGTGCAAAAGAAACAAGTTATGAAAGTTGTTAATTGTCATTTTCCAGTAAATATCTGGATGAGTGGGATGTTGGAAACAGCTAGGATACCCATATACTCACACAATATTAAACAAAGACTGCAAACACTGCAAGTATATTCCTCTGTTTCTTTACTGTGCCTCATTCCTTTATCTATGCTTTCCTAACAGCAATGCTATCTGATTTTTATTGCTCGTAAAATCTGTATCAATGCCTAATGCAGTCCACTGAATATGCACAATATTTCTTAGTAAGAGGCAGTAACTGTGGTCATTAAAATAGCATTTGAATATTAAGAATGTTGCTCCCCTAACTCAGTCAATGTACATTCAGACTTTTTGGTAACTCTTGCCTCCCTGGCACACCTTCAGTAAGTGTACATCAAATAGGGGAGACTGTGAAAGCTGATTGCTCCTGCAGCCAGCCATTAGCAGGTAACACTTTGCGATGCACGTTCTCGCAGTGCTAGAGTATGTGTGCATTCAATCATGTAGCTTCTTACACCATGTTTACCTTCCCTACACTTAATGCAGATTGTAGTATTCAGGAATGATACACCTTATTTGCATGTTCACAGTCCTCAGAAGGCTGAACTGCACTATATAAAATTAATAATATAGCTAAAGAACTTGTATCATAGTGTGGAGACTGTTTGCATCCTGAGAACTCAATACTGCTAAATACACACACTTTTGGAGATTTATCTACTTTTTAAACTGCTTTCTTATCAAGGTATATTGTTATTTCTGACAGAATCTTTTAGTGTATCATTAAGAATGAATTGCAATGCCTAATACAAAACCTTTTTTTTATCCGCCTGCATTTTCTTTATTCTTTACAGTTGGTATAGCCCATGTATACCAGTAATTCATCTGCATTACAAAGTTTGGAAATGCATGCTACCTGGCTTAATTTTTTGTGGGTTTTATTTTACTGAAGTCTGAACAGTTATTACAGTAGAGTATAATATAACTTCATAGAAAAGGTCAGGTATTTTTATATGTGTAGGACAAGGAATGTATTAAGGTTGTGATATCTACCTGGCTGCCCACCACAGCAGTGGAGATGGCACTATAATATGTTTTTACAGTTCTACTTGTACATTGTGAATTATTATTATTATTATTATTATTATTATTATTATTATTATTATTATTATTATTATTATTATTATTAATGCTGCAATGTATTACACAGTTATACAAACCTGTTCTCTGCATTACAGAACTGTTATATATTATTTCATTTTTTTTTTGGGGGGGGTGTTCCTAACTTGTGTGTGGTTACAGAGAACATTTATTTTTAAATTGTCGTGTGCATGATGGATGCATACATTCATACATAACTGAGTTCACAGCCAGCCTGTCTGTGTATTATAAATTTAATGTTGTGTCTGTTTTTTGTTTCATCTCATAAGAGATATGCCATCCAAGAAATCTGGACCTCACAAGCTGACAAGCAGAAAATGGTGTCATTATCCAGGTCTTCCATGAGCATAGAGCTTTTCTCTTAGGCAGAGTTAGAGGTGACAAATCTATTAAAGACAAGATATTGTTACAGGTGGTCAACAACATCAATGTTGTCAGAAGGCATGAGAGAATTTACTCCCTGACACGAAACAGGGTAAGTGATGTGATAACATCTGCCCTCCATACGGAGGCTACAGTTGCTTGGGAACAGGTGGATACAAGGAGTGTTCCTTCTACCAAAACCCCACTAACTGAAACAGGGGAGTGCCTGTCCACCATCAGAGATCCAGATAGCTCATCAGAGGATTCACACAGAATTCTTGATGTCAGTGCTGATATGGATGACAGACCCAGAGTGTTTCAAGTAGGGCTTCCAGATATGCAAAATACACATAATTGTAAGTGTCATTGTATATATTTTTATATACATTTATCTTATATGTCTGATATATCTAGAGCCAGTGATAAGTGTTAATTAGATGACACAGTAATAGAGAGATAGAGGAGAGTGTTTGGGGAGGATGTCAGTAGATTTTTTATGAGATTATTCTTTATCTGCACGTGTGAAGGGGATTGATCTCTCTTTCTTGAGTCATTTGCAATGTGATAGCTATCAGCCTTCTTTACTTTCCCTCCTTTACATACAAGCACATCTGAATTGCAGTCCACAAGACCACCTTTACATGGCAAGCACACATTTTGTTATTGTTATTAGTGTATATCAGGTAGATTTAGGTCTGAGAGTAATATTTGCATTTCTTTAGCATTAATTACAATTTATCATACCATGTGTTGATCAATTTCATTCCCTAGTTCTCTCTTTGTTGTCTTTATTGCTTGTTATGATAGGTGATCCTGACAGTGGCACTGTGGAACTCCTACCATCTGATATCAAAGTATCAGTAGCCTCTGAAGATGATGGTGGTGATGAAGAGGCACAGTGTGGGGGTGCAGAGGGTCAGTCTGACACTGAGGTTGTGGCTCTAATATTCCCTGCCCATATTTTGGACACAGTTAGCATATCTGTGCATACATGGCACAGAGCCCTCAAATATAGGACAAGTTGTAGGTGACACAATTTGATCAGGGTAGTGTAGTTACTCTGGTTGCAGAACTGTTTGATTATCTTCATAGCCCTAGGCAAGGTACCACACAGGAGGGTTGGTAGACGTGCTCAGAGGGGGTCTGCTGTTCATCCTACTCTTGATTCTGGGCTGTCATTATGCTCTCAGATGTATGTTTAGGGCCATAATGGAGACACAGGCATGTTCCACAAGGGCCTTAGAAGAGACAGTATAAGTACTAAATGTCATGCATTCTGATGTGCATGGCTTCCAGAACCATGTGGGTTACTCCTTGGACAGGATGAAGGACATATTGGATAGGCCAATGTCTATGATATGACATCTGCTGGGGAAGGTTGACATCCATGTGGCCAGATGGCTGCTACATCTTCTGGTGTTAGCAGATGTGAGCATACAGGTCCTGCTCCCATTGTAGCACTATGTCATCGGCCCCATCAGTGAGTACAGTGTCCACACCTAGATCTGGTAAGCCACAGGGTCATGGTTCTGGACATAATTGTGAGGAGAGCTTGTCCAGCAGACGTCATTCACAGTCAGGTAGCACCCCAACTTCTAGCCAGGGCTGTGGAAGTTGTAGTGCACCTCCTGGCCAAGGCAGTTGTCCTAGTCGGGGTGACAACACTGAACTGACTATTCTGCCCTGCATTGCTCATACCTGTCCAAGATGCCAGTGCTTTATTGTGTTCATGCAGACACACACAGACACACACACACACACACACACACACACACACACACACACACACTGAAAAACAGACACCTGCCCATACCAACTCACACATACAAGCTATATAAACAGTACTGTTGAGTGAGATACATCTCTTGTTACTGGCTCTGACCACTGTATACTTTAAGAAATACATGTGTTTCTTACTCGCACACACTCACTCCTTTGGTGTCAGCTTTGACCTCCTGCTACTCCCCAACTACCCTGTGCAAATGATTATGACTGTGCTCTGATAGTTCCACATCTTTGTGACTTAGGGTTGCATATATGTCTGATGCGCACAGTGGATAGCTACTGCTTCCTTACTCAAGCTTGCATTTATCAATATGTTTTACAGAAGAAAGTTTTTGATTTCTTGTTCCTACTCATTTGTGAATTATTGCTTACATAATTGTTGAAACTCATTATATATCAATTAGTATTGTAAATATAGCAGTCAAAGCAGTAATTACTTCAGTTTTGCTTATTGCTATACTTGTACAAATGACAGTATAATTGACCTATTCCATTGTTTATAGACAGCTGTCAAGTGAAATGCTTGAAGGACAGTACTGGGTAGAATACACAACTGTATATTGGAAACATCGGTCATATAAGCTATTACTGACATAACTGTACACCTCAGACAAATGCTCTGCTTAGGGGCATATACATATTTCCATATGATACTACTCAGTTATGCAACCCTTTTTTTCCTTACAGGTTCAATACTTACCTTGTCATTGCTCTAGGTACATATTGTGTCCTTGGGGGTTGTCTCTATCTGATGCTATCAAAACACAGTCATTACATGGTTAAGTAAAGGCTGCAGAGTTTGATAGGCAACAGTTTTCATATGTGTATATGTGTGGGATCTTAGGCTTTCACCTAGGTAGTGAGTGTGTGTGCAATCCTTTACCTCTTAGCCAGAGTCAAGGTATACAGTGCACTCTTCTGTCTGCCAGCACTGCCTGCAGCTGGTGATTCTCCCTCAGACTCTTAATATGTATCTGCAGATGCTGCTGGCCCTGCACATGGTCCTTGAAGCTGTAGTCCTGCTCTTTGCTGCCCTCATTAAAGTTGTTACCTGAGAATTATATTGTGTAACATGGCACAGAATGAGTATTTAGACAGAGGTGCCTGGGCCATACTGCAGGGCACTCCCTGATGTGATTAGACACTGAAACCTTGATTTGAGTGATCCAAACAAATGTTCTATGATATTCATAGCTTGGGCATGGACCTCATTGTATCCTTGCTCTCTGGGTTTCCATAGGTGTCATGAGCCAGGGCTCCAGTGCATAACTTGCAACACCCACTAGATGCCTCTGTGCAATGTCACCTCTAGCAAACCTTCTGTACAGCTTGTAGGTGAGTCATATGTATGAGTCATAAAAACTGCCTGGATTACTTGCACATTGTATAAGATCCCTTGAGTATTACAGACAACCTGAAAGTTTATAAAGTGGTAACTTTTTCTGTTGATGCATCTCCTTTGTTCACCAGATGGGGCTTTTATTTCTATGTGTGTCTAGAATCATGGCCCCCAACACTTCTGGGAAGTGTGCTACTGTATAAAATTCCTGCAGAGTTCTTGCTCTCACCTATGGGTACATGGGAAATAGATGTGATGTAATCCTTTGCATGTTCTAGCACTGCATTTAAAAACTGATGTAATATTCTAGAGGCTGATGCCTAACCTCTGTGGGTCTCTGGAAAGTACCAGTAGCCAATATATGTAATCCTACAGATATCTTTGTTTCTACTGGGATGGGTTCTCCACAATTTCCCTGAGACCTGAGGTGGGAGCGGTAAAGGTTGCAAAGTTCCTCCAAAGTCTCCTTGTCCACCCTGCTTCCCTCAGCAATTTCTATGCCATGTAGTCCATGATAAGTCAAATGGAGTCTAAACACTCTTGCCCAAGATCTAGCAGCAGCAGCACCTTGAGTTAAAGCCTGCTGCACAAACAGCATGAAGAGAGCAGCAGCAGCACCTTGAGTTAAAGCCTGCTGCACAAACAGCATGAAGAGAGCACCAGCAGCACCTTGAGTTAAAGCCTGCTGCACAAACAGCATGAAGAGAGCAGCAGCAGCACCTTGAGTTAAAGCCTGCTGCACAAACAGCATGAAGAGAGCACCAGCAGCACCTTGAATTAAAGCCTGCTGCACAAACAGCATGAAGAGAGCAGCAGCAGCACCTTGAGTTAAAGCCTGCTGCACAAACAGCATGAAGAGAGCAGCAGCAACCCATAACATGTTTTTTTTCTAAGTATAATCATGCCTGTATCCCAAAGAGTTTTGGAGTTCAGAGTAAATGGCTACATTGTGTGTACTCAGTTGTTTTATAGCTTAATGAATAGTTCCACCATGCTGGATTGGTTAATTAGCATGTAATTCAGTTCTTTATGCTGCTATTAGTATATTCTGCCATTTACCTTTGTTTTGAGCTGTTTACTGAATACCAAATGGCACTCCTATCGTGTCTGCCGCTCACTGCACCTCCAACATGATAGCAGCATTTAGTGCAGCTGTTAATGAGACCCACCCTATTTTTACAGGGGGGCAAGCTCTCCTCCACCTCCACACCCACTGCTAATTTGCAATTGCAATACAGAGAGGAGTGGGTAAATTTCCTGATCCCCACTGCTATACCTTGATCTTGTACTGAAAAACAGCCAGTATGTGTAATCAGTTGTATTGGCTTTTTCTTTTTTCACCCTATAGACAACACAAGGAAAAAAAACTAAGGGTCATGTTGCTCAATGCCAGAAGTCTAAACCTCAAGATGCACGCACTCAAGGCTCTCCTCAGTATGGAGAATATCGATATCTATGCAGTAACAGAAACCTGGTTCAAGGCTCCCGAGAGCACCCCAGCACTACCAGGTTATACCTCATACCATGCTTTTCAGCCCCAAAACTTGGACCGAACCACAAAAGGAGGGGGAGTATCCATATTCATCAAAGATACCCACACCTCCAGGTTAGTGGCACTGCACAAACCATCGGAGACCATCCATGTGCAACTAGCAGTGGGCAAAACTGCTTTTCAGTTTGTAGCCTGCTACAGACCACTCTCCCAAACTCAGGAACCCCACACAGCTTTCCTGAGAACACTGGAGAATATGAAGGTCTCTCCAAACACCATAATATTGGGTGACTTCAACTACCCAAATATTGACTGGGAAAACTACTCAAGCCCCAACACCCTCACCCAACGGTTCCTCGAATTTATAAACTCAAATGCTATGGAACAACTGGTCACCACTCCCACAAGAGGGGAAAACATATTGGACCTGGTCATCATCAACATGGGGACTCTATGTTCCACACCAGAGGTATACCCCTCATTGGTAAGATCAGACCATAAATTAATCTCACTGGACATCCATATCCCATCCCCACCCCCAGCCAAGGAAACCACCATGAAGAATTTCTCAAAAGCAAACTTCACACTGCTCAAAACCAAGGTGGAATCCTTCAAAGCCCTCGAGCCAATGGAAAATACTGCCCAAACCACAGAATCCTTTACAAACGCATTCTATGGACACCTACAGGAATGCATGGATCATGCTATCCCAAATAAAACCAAGACTCACTCCTCCAAAGGCAGGAGACCTGTCTGGTGGACCCCAGCCATAAATATGTTATACAACAGAAGGAGGAAGCTACTACATGATAGAGCAAAATCCCAAAAAGGGAAGGCATCTCTGATCAGTACTAGCAAGAAACTACGATCCCTCATAAAATCATCTAAGGCCAGCTTTGAAAGAAAAATTGCACAAGATGCTAAAGATAATCACAAGGCCTTCTTTAGTTATGTCAGGAATCAGGGTGGAAATTCCCACATATTCTCTGAGTTAGTGCAAAATGACAATAAATACACTGATCCCACAGACATTGAAAACATCCTGGCAGACAGGTTCAGTGCAAACTTCTCCCCTTCTTCCCCCCCCAAATGAGAAAATGTCTATCCCAACAGAATGTAGCCTCCCTGACATCACAGATGCACAGGTGAGAGCTGCCCTCTCCAAAGCAAAAAACACAGCATCAATGGGACCAGACGGTGTCCCAGGCTGCATCCTACATGAGCTCCAAGAAGAACTGAACCCTCACATAAAGTCAATGTTTAATCTCAGCCTTACTACAGGATATGTACCCAAGGAATGGCGTACAGCAACAGTGGTCCCGCTCCACAAAGGTGGTGCCACAACGGACCCTGGAAGCTATCGCCCTATAAGCCTGACTAGTCTGGTCTGCAAAGCTGTGGAGCGCATCATCGTGGAACACATAAACGAAGAAATTGGGAACCTCCAGACACTGGATCCTACCCAATTCGGCTTTGTTAAGGGCAGATCTTGCCTCTTGAACCTGGTCAACTTCTTTGAAACAATTACCAAGGCCATAGATGAAGGGAAGGTAGTCCATACAGCCTATCTGGACCTCGCAAAAGCCTTCGACACAATACCCCACTCGGGCATCATAAATAAAAGCTCACCAGCCTAAATATCAACCCCCTATGTCACAAGATGGGTTGCAAACTGGCTCAAGGATAGAACCCACATGGTCAGAATTGCAGGTGACATGTCAGACTCTAAACCAGTTACAAGTGGCGTCCCACAAGGCTCAGTCCTGGGACCTCTCTTGTTCGGTATATATTTCTCTGAGGTACAGGCTAACATGGGAGGACTATGGCTGACCAAGTTCGCAGATGACTGCAAACTGAGTGCCATAATCGACTCTCCGGCTGACACAAGCATCTTCCAAAAGGGTCTCACAGAGACGGATAACTGGTGCCAGAGCCATGGCCTGAAGCTAGATGCCAAAAAGTGCATAGTCATCCCCTTTGGGAAAACCAATGTGCCCACAAATTACCACATAGATGGTAATCCATTAAGTACAGAAGAAGTAATTAGGGATTTGGGGACCCAAGTAGATAGTAATCTCTCCTTTGACAATCACATTGCCAAAGTGGTTAGAAAGACCTTCTATATAGCCCACCTTATCAAGAAAGGTTTCACATCTAGATCAAGAGATGTCATTGTGCCTCTCTACTCATCACTCATCAGGCCCATAACTGAATACAATGCCCCATTTGGGATGTACCTTACCCGGCACCTGCAGCAACTGGAAAGACCCCAGAAGTACCTCACCAAGAGGATCAAGGGACTCAAACAGATGCCCTATGCAGATCGGCTAAAGAAACTCCAGCTCTACTCAGTTGCTTACCACCTACTCAGAGGCGATATATGCCTGACGTATAAAGCCACGTTCAACCCAGAATTAATGGACATGCTCCACCTCAGGAAATCCAAATCCCTTAGAGCTACACACTTCAGGCACTTAAACCTCAGCACAGAAATCAACAGGAAAGGCTGGAGGGACAGATTCATATCCCAGAGGCTCCTGTCACTCTGGAACAAAATACCAACCCATGTTAGGCAGAGCCCCTCACTGACTCTCTTCAAGAGAAATCTTGACGAGTGGATGGGAGATCATGTGTTTACCCCTGGGATCTCTTCTGTGTCCCTGCTTGACAGTGGCACAGTAAACTAATCTTAAATGGGCTAACTTCTGTGACCTACTATACAGAAGCATAGTCAACTAATCTAAAAGGGTGGCGAAAGCCAAACACATTCTAGCTAGGCTTATAAATGCCCTAGGCCAGAAAGCCTAGTATCAACCTATGAACCTATGAACCTATGAAACTATGAAAAGTTATTTCGATGGGTTGTAGAGAACCCTTATATGTAGGTGTACATGTATATAATATATTTATATATATATATATATATATATATATATATATATATATATATATATATATATATATAAATTAACAGGGAGTGTGGCGGTGGAGGAGGGCTTGCCCCCTGTAAAAAATAGGGTGGGGTTCATTAACGGCTGCAGTAAGTGCTGCTATCATGTTGGAGGTACGGTCAGCTGCAAACACGATAAGAGTGCTATTAGATATTAAGTAAACAGCTCTACATGTTATGTAGAGCTACAAAATGAAGGGAAATGGCAGAATGTGTGTGTGTGTGTGTGTGTGTGTGTGTGTGTGTGTGTGTGTGTGTGTATATATATATATATATATATATATATATATATATATATATATATATATATATATATATATCCACAAAACAACCAGGCAGAGACCACCACGATGGAATAAATAATAAAACTTATTTTATTAGAAATTTTATTATATATATATATATATATATATATATATATATATATATATATATATATATATATATACGGGACCAATGAATTACGTTGACACACCACAATGTCGGTGGCCAATTGATCGACCATATTTGGTCGAAATATGCATATACTCGACAGTTGTGATACATCGGCAAACCACAGGTAGGGGTAGTATTTCCTTTCCCTGGGGACTATACAGTCCCAGATTTAATATGTATAATTAGCAAGGGGGGATCCACCCCCCACCACATTGGGAGCACATGGGGGCTTCTGCCCCTGCAAAAAATTACATCATTTATTTTTTTTTTTATTGCATGCAGCAAAGATTTTCCTTACACAAGTGCACGTGACGTTGGCATTTCAGTTGTCAAATTTTTGTGGTTGATGTTCTTGCCATTGACATTATAGTATGACAATGTACTTCAATAATCACCTATATATATATATATATATATATATATATATATATATATATATATATATATGTAGAGAGAGAGAGAGAGAGAAAAATAATGAGATAAAGATGTGTGTGTATATATATATATATATATATATATATATATATATATATACACACACACACACACACACACACACACACACACACACACACACACACACACACACACACACAGACACACACACACACACATTTCTTTTATATCATAACTGTGTCTTAACTGTGATTTGCCTAAGCTGTGGAAATTAGACTTGCACAATATTTAATAAGTGTCTTACAGGCTACCTATGAAAGAAAGTGCTACATTGTTAAATGCACTCTGATTAACGAAAGACAAATAAATAATACACTATTAGCCAGTGTATAAAAATGGCATACAAGGTACAACAGCAGCACCTAATGGCCAAGCTGAGAAAAACAATATCAGACTACTATAAATCAGATCAAACAGTACTGATTTCATTTTAGATACTTAACACAATACAGATATTGACATACATGCAAAAGCAATACAGTCTGCATTATCTTCATTTAATTTTATGGGTCACAGAAGCATCTTAAAGCATGCATATTAAAATCACATATGCACAGACTGTTCTTGGGAATAAATTGTATATGCAAAACAATATAGAATTCACAAATAAAACTGACAGTTTAAATAAACATTGAGAAAGTGTTTCCCAATAAGATCCAACATTAAAAAAGAAATAAAATATCAGTGAATTGTGTTTAATCAGGTAATGAACAGGGAGAGTAAGTAGTTAACATCTAATGATGCAGTGGAAGATGTCATTTTCAGTAGGGGAAGTCAGCAAGAAGACAACAGGTAGAAATGATGTGGACATGCTTGTAAGTGTGATAGGGCAACAGAGTAGAGGAGCAAAAGTTGTAGGTAAAATTATTGCTGTCTTCTTTCGGATATCTAGATACGCAGCCAGATTAGAAAATTAATTACTTAAACATGTGTCAAAAGTAATAAACAAGAAATAGAAGGACTTAAAACTGTTACATAAATTAAAAGTTTGCCTTTTTCTTGAAACCAAGAAACCAGGAGCTAGTTTGACATATTCTGCTATTCTCACTTGAAAATTCCATTCTGCTGTCCAGGAGGGCCCCTTAGAAAAATGTGCTTTAAAAGATTGGCAGGTGGTATGGAATGTGTCTTGCGCACGTTGCAGTATTTCATTAAATGCACACCATCTTAAATTAACTAATTCATATGCATTTGCGGCTTGAGCATAAATTAATGTATAAATCAACTGCCTGACCCCAATGGATACAGTGCCTGAAAGCCAATAGCATTTTTTATGTGCCTAAATCCATTCTTGTAACCTGT
The DNA here is from genome assembly GCF_019279795.1 of Protopterus annectens. Lineage (NCBI taxonomy): Eukaryota > Metazoa > Chordata > Ceratodontiformes > Protopteridae > Protopterus > Protopterus annectens. Next base: position 815,278,695 of record NC_056727.1, read on the forward strand.
GACAAGTCTTTCAATATCAGTTAAATTTAATTTTTAGAATTAATTCATTAATGAATTTTCAAACATCTGTTTCATTTGAAATCTTTCAAACTAAATTAAAACTAAATTGAAGGGATACTGTATGAATAATAGCATATGTACATGTTGCGCTGTAACCGAATCAGTTCCATCTTCATTTCCAGGCCACATATTGTCTTGATACTTAAGTACCATCTGTTTAATTTTGTATACACACACACACACACACACACACATATATATAGATATATGTGTGAGTGCGTCTGTGTGTGTGTCTGCATGTGTGTGTGTTTGTGTGTGTGTGTGTGTGTGTGTGTGTATGTGTGTGTACAATTAAATAAATGATAGTCACAGTATCAAAACAGTACATGACCTGGAAATGAAGTTGGAATTGATTAGGTTATGGCGTAATATATATATATATATATATATATATATATATATATATATATATATATATATATATCAAAAAGTAAACAGAATTTTATGTATAGACACTTTTCTTTTGTTTGAATTATTCTGGTGATTTATGTTTTGCTATTAATATGCTAATTTTTCATGTTGTCTTACCCTTTGACAAAGGGGCAGGGTATTTCTCAAGTTATCAAAATCATAATATATAATATATAGAGAACAATCAGATCTGCATGGAAACAAACAGTAGGAATATTACACTGAAGTAAAGGATTAAAAAAAGTGTTGCATGATAATTTCAGATGGCTGGCTAGGAGGAATATTTAAACAAAATATTTTATAAGTCATGGAAAGAAGTCAGAAACCACATGGTAAAGACAAGTTTAACAAGCAAAACATGGAACATCAGCAGTGCATGGTGTGAAGGTATGTTAAAGTAAATCCACAGATTTTCTCACACACTGTGATCCTGTTGGGGCACTGCTATGAACAGCCAGCACTAATAGTATAACGTTTTCCCAAATAGTGAAAGCCACTAAAGAACTTAAATAATAGCCACATTACTAAATATTCATCAGTGAAATGATTACTAATGGGGCAATGCATATATGCATTTTCTAAACTACTTACCCTGAAGAGGATTGGCATAGGTTAAATCAACTTTTTCTTTGTCCAGCAACTGTCTCCTGTTCATTTGGAGGTGTAGGTTCTCATGCCATCTGCTTCGCTCTCATCAGGGAACTGTCCTAATGTGCACTGGAGATCACAGTCACTTGAGGCCAGCAAGACAAAACGTTCTGCAAATAACCCATGGCTGTACTTTGATATCCCTTCCATGAAAATCACAAACAAGAGGGTGGAGAAAAGTTGCACCCTTGGTGGAGTCCTACACCTACCTTAAATGTATTTGACTTAATGCCAAGAAGGTGAGCAAAACTCTTGTTTCATAAATACAGAAAACAAATGGCACATAGCAGTGGCCATTTGCATGTAGTCATATACCTCCTCCAGTTCCACAAAACATATGTAAACAGGACTGGTAAGCTCTCATAACCCCTCAAATATCTATGAATGGACAAAGAGCTGATCCATAGTTCAATGGCCAGGAAGGAATTCATATTGCTCTTCCTAAATCAGAGGCTTAACTATCAAATAGAGTGTCTTTCCAGCACCGGATAAAGGAATTCTAAGGAAGAGTGAGGAGTGCAGTCTCACTAAAACTAGAAAACAGCCTTCGGCCTACCTTTCTGAAAATGGGTATTACCAACCATTTTACCATTCCAAAGGCACTGTCCATGTGTTCTACACAGCACTGAAAAGGCATGCTAACTGATATCCCAGCAATATCTAGCACCTTCAGCATTTGTAGCCATATCTCATTCCCTCCAACAACCCTGCCATTGTTGAGGTAAATGAACACTGGCGTGACCCCATCTACAGAAATGGACCTATTTCACTAGTTTCGTCTGGTACTACTTCTCAGGAGAATGGCATGTCCTCCAGGTTCAAGAGTGCTTCCCAGTATTCTTAATACCTCCTGACAATGTGCACAGTAAAGATCAGTATTTCTCCACCCTTATTGAGAATAGCCTAGGCAAAATCCGATCCACCAAGAATGTAGTTGTTGTTGCCTTACGGGCATTCTTCATGGCCTTGCTAAAATCCTTCAACAACCAGGACATTACTTTGTGAAACCCACGTTTGGTGATGTCCAGTCAACTGACATTCAGATCATTATAATTAAAAGGTTGCTAAGTTGGTTTAATTATTCTTAGTCAGAGTACAGGAACATTGTGAGTGTCAATGTTTTGAGTTGTATCCTCCCAAGATTTAAGATACTTTAGGTTTACTTAATTGCATGTCAATTAAATGAGGAACAATTATTCATAGTAAATCCCTTCAATTTGGTGGCTTTCTTTGTTACAGCCATCATACCCTGTAAGTATATACTGCCTGGTAAAGAATGGATTCCCTTCTGCCAAAATTGCATGAAAGACCAATTTCTTGAACTTGATTACTTCCCTCAGACTTGTCCACCAGCAGGGTTAGTGCTGTAACTATTTTCAGCCACAGCTTCTTGGTGCTGTCTCAGCTGTTGAGGTGTTAAATAGAGGACTTTTAGATATCATGTCTCTGGCCTTCTTTTGAAATGTGATAAGCTCTTGTGGAAGTATGAATTGAACTCTTCCATTAAGGGAGCATCTGCTAGGAATTCCCAGGACACTCTTACTATATTCCTGGTTCTCCTGAGTCTGTCCAGCCATTGCCTTGTTTGTCTAACCCATCTTACTTCTAAGTAGTGATTATTTGACAGCTCAACACCCCTATTCATCTGTGCCAGAACATATGACCTCAAATTTATGCTAGCTCTATTGACAAAGAGTGATAAAGCCCTTACTATGGTCCAGGGAACCCATGTTCCAGTAGGAGCTCATTCTGCTGTTGGAGCTTGCATAGGTAAAGAGTGGAATGATGAGGTTTAAGCCTGCTCACCTCTCTTTGGTGGAGGGAGACGTATGCTTGTGTGCATGCTGTCTGTGGTAGAATCCATCGTGACACCAGGGATCATGGGGAAGTGCTTGTCTGCAAGGAATGGGTGGAGCAGAGCCAATTGATCAACTAATACCTCCTAAATTGAAGGTCTTGGTGCTTAACGCTAGCAGCCTTAACCTGAAAATGGGCACACTGGAAGCCCTCCTTGCACACTGGAAGCCTGCTCACCTCTCTTTGGTGGAGGGAGACATATGCTTGTGTGCATGCTGTCTGTGGTAGAATCCATCGTGAAACCAGGGATCATGGGGAAGTGCTTGTCTGCAAGGAATGGGTGGAGCAGAGCCAATTGATCAACTAATACCTCCTAAATTGAAGGTCTTGGTGCTTAACACTAGCAGCCTTAACCTGAAAATGGGCACACTGGAAGCCCTCCTTGCAGTGGAAGATGCTGATGTCTGTGCGTTCACGGAAACTTGGTTCAGGGTTGCAGAGATCACCCCTACCTTACCAGGCTATACCTCATTCCACACATTCTGACCACAAAATGTGGTGAGGAAGACTAAGGGTGGTGCTGTCTCTATCTTCATTCAGGACAGGTACACCTCCAGACTGGTTTGCCAGCATGATGCACTGGAACTACTCCAGGTACAACTGACAGTTGGCAAGACACCCATCCAAGTTAGAGCTAGGTATAGACCTCCCTCCATGACTCAGGACACCCACTCCTCTTACCTCAATCTACTTGACTCCATCAAGGGACCCCCAACAGCCTTGGTGACTTCAACTACCACACCATAGACTGGGTGAACTATTCTTGCACTAATGCACTCTCTGAATGATTCCTCGACTTCATCATTTATAATGGACTAGATCAGCTTGTCTCATCCCCCACAAGGGGAGATACTATTCTGGACTTGGTTCCTAACAACATGGGTGACCAATGCACCACTCCTATAGTATGTTGTTCCCTGGTGAAATCAGATCATTGGACTGTCTCATTCGAAGTTTCTCTCCCACCTAGCCCCCCCCCCCCAGCCACATAATCAAACTAAAAGACTTCTCAAAAGCTGACTACAACCTCCTAAGGAAGGGTATCTGTGGCTTCACACCCTCACCTCCCTCAGAGGATGTAGACTATACTGAACAGTATGCCAATGCAGTACACAAGGATCTGTACAACTGCATAGACTCAGCCATACTCGCTAGAACTAAAAATGCTCCTCAAGGAAACACAAACCTGTTTGGTCGACATCCTCTATCAACAAGCTTTACAACAAAAGGAAGAAACTGTTGTCCAAGGGTAAAAGGGAACAAATTACAAATTGGAAAATCTCCCTCCTTAGCCTCAACAAGCAAATTAGATCACTAGTGAAAACCTACAAGGCCAGTTATAAATCAAAATTAGCCTCCATAACAAAGGTAAACCATAAAGTCTTCTTCAGTTATGTCAAAACTCTGTGGCAAAGCCCAGGTTTGTTCTGAATTAGTACTTAACAGTATCACTTACACTGATCCTGTTGACTTAGCCAACCTGCTAGCAGATTGGTTCATTGCAAACTTCACCCCCTGTGCCCCCAAAGGCCCTTTTGACATCCCAAGACCTGTCCCACACCTCACAACTCCACATATTAAGTGTTACAGGCCCTATCCAAGGCAAAGAACACAGTTTCCATTGGGCCTGATAGTATCCCAGGATGTATTCTTCACCATTTCCAGCAAGAACTGGCTTTGCCATTGAGCACCCTATTCAACCACAGCCTAAGTACTGGCTTCATTCCAGCAGAGTGGAAAAACTGCCATTGTCATCCCCTTGCACAAAGGTGGTGCCACTGCTGACTCTGGAAACTACAGTCCCATTAGCTTAATAAGTCTGATCTATAAAGCCATGGAGCGTATTATTATGGATCACAATATCAAGGACATAGGCAATCTCCAAGCACTTGACCCCACACAGTTTGGATTCGTCAAGCGCAGATCTTGCCTGTTGAGCCTGGTTGACTTCTTTAAGTCTGTCATCAAGGCCCTGGATGAGGGAAAGTCAGTACGTACAGCTTACCTTGACTTGGCCAAGGCCTTTGACACAATCCCCCACTTGGGCATCATCAAAAAGCTAACACAACGAAAATCCCTATCACATCAGGTGGGTGGCCAACTGGCTCACTGACAGGACCTTCAAAGTCAAAATAGGCACCTCCACCTCCAATAGCAGATCTGTCTTTAGTGGAGATCCTCAGGGATCTGTACTGGGACCCCTACTGTTTGGCATCTATTTCTCAGAGGTCAAGGCAAAGACAAAAGGCCTGTGGCTGACCAAGTTTGTGGACAACTGTAAGTTGGCTGCTGTTATTGACTCCCCAAATGATGTTACCATACTGCAAGAGGGGCTCACAGCAACTAAAAAGTGATGTCAAAGTCATGGCCTCAAACTAAATGCAAAAAAAATGTATCATCATACCATTCGGCAAACCCATGACCCCTATTGATTGCCACATCAATGGCAACCACACAACCTGTGGTGAGAGACCTGGGCACTCAGGTTGATAACAACTTCACATTCAGACATCATGTAGCGGCAAAAGCCTTTTTGTTGGTTCATCTCATAAGTATAAGGATTGCATCCAGAAAAAAGGAGGTTATTACCTTTCTATACTCCTCCCTCATTAGAGCAATAATTGAATATAACGCCCATTTGGGATAGACCTCTCCAAACATCTGTACCAACTGGAAAGGCCACTGAAATACCTCACAAAGAGAATCCATGGCCTCCAACACCTGTCCTATGCTGACAGGCTCAAATCACTATCACTCTACTCAGTATTGTACAGATTGATCAGGGGTGATCTGTGTCTCACCTACAAGGCAATCTCAGACCCTGCCCTACTAGAGATCCTCCATATAGGTAAGTCTAACTCCTCGCACACTAGCCGCTCAAAAGGCCTGAATCTAATATGTGACATCAGCAAAACCTACTGGAGAGACAGGTTTGTCTCCCCAGAGGCTGCCCCATCTCTGGAAAAGACTTCACATACACATCAAATAGAGCACCTCACGGACCCTCTTTAAGCGCAACCTTGATGAGTGGATGGGAAACCACAAATTTGTCCCAGTGGTTCCACATGTGTCTCCTATTGACAGGAGCAACAGGTGCTGACTGAGGTTTCTTTTTGGACATAAACTGTTGGCTAAGCTTGAAAGGGCCCCAGGGCCATTAGCCTAGTAAACTCCTATGATCCTATGATCCTTACAAATCCTTAGTTACCTGCTTACTAACATGCACCTCATATAGATGTCCATGATACTTGGGACCCAAATGGTTTGGGGTACATGGCTAAACTTGTAAGGGCCCTACTGGTCATTAACTTAGTAACAACCTATGAACCTGTGAACCTATGAAAATGAAGGTGTGGAGCGCATTGTAAAGGCTGACTGAGAGTTAGCCTCTTGGATGCAAGCAAGCATGTACACGCATTAGGCATATTAGGGCTATTAGGGCAAAAAAAACATGAAAAGCCTAAACTGCCCCAATGCCTGCCACAATAATGACCCCTCTCAGTCAGCTGTTACCATTGTGATGGAAAATAAATGGCCAGCTGATGGAGAGAGGGCCTGGTGGCTGACAGGCAGCAGGACAAAAAAATAGCAATCAGTCAATAGGTAGATAGAGAGATAGATAGATAGATAGATAGATAGATAGATAGATAGATAGATAGATAGATAGATAGATAGATAAAGTACATATTGTCTCAGATTTTATAACATGGCTACAGAGTTAACTCATTACATCTGAGTGATGCCTCCAGGTGCATCTGCAGTTACCCCCTACTGCTCCTCTAGGCGTCAAATATTACTTGTTCATACTTGCATTAATAATTCCAAAACCATGCTTCATACAAGGTATCAGAATATTTTATCTTGAAGCATACATGATGGCAAACACAATTGTATTCATATTTGACCTCTGTCAATGAGTATTTGTTAGAATTGTAAGGTGATAACTTAATTTTTAAAGGCACAGGCCACACCCACTAGGAGTTAAAGGTACACACTCAAAATAGTTGTACTGGAGGGAATCCACTGGCCTTTGGCTCAAAGTGTTCTAGTGACAGGTAGACTTATGAAAAGACATATTACAAAATGGTGCTTGTTACTGACAAAGCAGGTCTAGCAAAGAAGTCCAATAAAAATTTACCACTGAAGCTTAGATAAGACAAACCATGCCTCCTAATCATGCCCCTCTAGTTATCTCTAGCATTACCTTCGTGAATATTAGTCGCTGACTACAGAAGCGATAGGTGATACCTCATTGAGCACTACGTATATGTCTCTAAGGACAAACACTCTGAATAGCTATTATGTGTATATGCACAACCTACAGTCATGGATTTCATTTCTGCAAGCTGCAGCCATATAGAGCTGACCTTTTTATTTGCTAATATGAACTTCGACTATACAGTTGAATGTTTTATGCTTTTGAGCATATCCACACCTGGCTGGGGACTCTCCTGAGGAGCAACTCCAGAGTAGGAGAGATACCATCCCATGATGCTAACAGAACCAAAACAATAACGAATTTGGTATAACAAAAAAAAAACTACAATGCTTTCCCAAAGTAATGATATATGAAACACAAAAAAGTCTATAATGATAAACCAGACAGCACAGGAAAACAGAGTAAAGTAGTACTAGAGAATATTACAACACTTATGCACACTCTCAGAAAAATCAGACAATACTTAAGCATTCTTAGGAATAATTTGATATGTAAAAATATAAAAATAAAAAGTAAGAATTAAAGAAACACATAAAGCCACAGTACAGAGCAGGAAAGGTCAGATAAGCACTTAAAGAGCATCTAATAAAGAAATACTTGAACAGAAAGCATGGTCCAAAAGAAGCCCAACAAACACCTATAAATAATTACCAGTATGCAGCATAGAATTGGTGAAAAAGAATAACTAGTGATGTCTGCTGGAGTATGAAGACCGGAATGAAAGCCACAGCAGTCTCTACACAATGTACAGAACATGGGTAGTAAAGTATGTATTCCAAGAGCATTAACAACAAAATGTACTAAAATACCAGGTGTTCATGTGTGCAAAGCATAGTGAACACTCACCAAAGGACCAAATGAGACACAATATTTAAATGTGTTAACACAACAAAATATGCATGTGTACTCCTAAATGCGTATGCTACAAATAGATGTGCTTATATTTTATTGAAATGTACTGTGTCATGAGTGTCTGCACATGACTCAGTACATAGATTCCAACATTCCATACAAAACAAATACACTCCTGTACTACTCAGAGAGCAGACCTCCCAATTGTCCCTGCTTTGGAGGAATGTTTATATTTTCAACCCCTACATATGATGTTCTTAATTTTGGAACTATGTCCCTATTTTCAGGCTTGATTTACCTCTTCATACAATTTTCTAAAACCGCTCATCGTATGTGATTTTTGAAGCTGCCTAGTACACAGAAAACCACACTACATAACCAACATACATAAGGCAACAATTATTTAAAGATAGAGAACACACATCTTACATGTCCCTTTTCCTGAAGCAAAAATAAATGCCCTTGTGTGGTAGAATTTTGAACACAAGTTCCTAAAAGTTCACAGATTTTACACTGTCTCACTGATAACGTGCTTTTTCTGTCATTATTGACCATCTCTGTTTTGTAAACGTGTTTCTGAGTACTATGATATCCCACATTCCTACCAGAAGCAGGAACAGTTAGGTGCTATTTGGTATTCAAGCTTATGCTAATTAGCTATTCAGATTTTTGGCTGGATGTTGTGACTTTGCAATGGCCTTTCTTTCTTATTTTCAATGTCTGCAGGTTGAGAGGTATGGATTAGAAGCATCAAGCAGTGTGCAGCTGCAAAAGAAAGGGAATGTGAACACAGGAACAGCAACAACAGCCAAGCAATAATATGAGTGTTAAAATCTGGGAGACATGGGTCTGCATAGCGAATAAGGGCCTTTTTCCTGGTACTTGGGTGGTGCTAATTCATAGACATTAGCTTTGCAGTCATGCAGCAGCTTATATAGAACAATCTGCAGCACATGCAAATGAATGCATAACTACAGGGAAATGATATGTTGCAAGCAAAAGAGCAATATGTGAAATTTTAGTGACAGCAATAAAAATAGTGTCATGATTCAGAGATATCAGAGAAGCTGCTTGTGCTCTTCTTTGAACTTAATTTCATAGAGAGAATTTACACTAAAACTTTCAGTGTTGGATCTTGTAGTCAAGTTTACACCAACATCAGTGTGCTCTCAACATTTAATCGCTTTAGCTGCCATCAGTAGTGACTGGGTTGTTCATTCTCACAGGCTTAGGACTCAAAAATGATACAGACAGCAGTTGACATACCATATCCTGAAGGAAGACCCAACAGTGGACCATAATAGAGTGGATTAGGATATCAGCTGGACCTTGGTTGGCATATTTCATCCACACACACTAAATCTAAGAGAATGTATGCTTTTCCTGTATCCATCGATACAAAAGTATGTCTGGCTCTTACCATCTTTGTTACAGGGTTCCATCATTAACCATCTGTGAACACAGTGGATATTTAGCAAACATCTGAGACCAGATGGCTTAGTGGTTAAGGTCTTTGCCTCCCATGCACGAGGTACAAGGCTCGATCCTGACCAATGCTTGTTTGGAGTTTGCATGTTCTCCCTCTCCATGGGGTTTCACCCATGTCTGAAAAACATGCTGAGTGTTTCCATCTCAAACTCACCAGTGAATGGAGTTGTGGGCAGCAGGGCAGGATCTACATGGTGCCCTATAGGGGGGAAGAGTTGTACAGACCAACTGCTTTGGGCATCTACTGTGGTGTGCAGTAGAGAGTGCATTTAGGGCAGGCCAACATGAATTGGTGTTGATAATGGGTGACAGAACAGAATATGAGGACTGAATAAAGAAGGAGAAGGCATTCTATGGTAGCCATGGGTCAAAGAGAGACAGTCACAAGATCACATACAAGAGTAGGCAACATGCATGATTGCAAAGTCATCCCCCCCCCCAGTGAAACATTTGGCCCAAAGTCACCCCCCCAGTGAAACATTCGGCCCACAGCATAAATCTAGTTACCACAATCAGCTGTAAACAGTGGTCAGAAAAGGCGGCTCTAAGGTCAACAAGGAATTACACTCTAGCACCCCAAGAAGAGGAGGAAATAGGTGGAGTTGAAGAAGAATGGCAGTGCCTAAAAACAGCATGTGTTAGGACTACAGAAAAGACATGTTTTAGGACTACAGAAAAGATATGTGGCCAAGCCAAGCCATAGGTGCATAAGGAATGCTGGTGGTGGAATGCAGAAGTCCAGAGTGCAGGAAGAAGTGGGAGATAGAAAATACTGACCAGGCTCGGAAGGACTACTGGTTGGCTAACAAGGGCATCAGAGGCACTGTACCAACTTCTGGAAAGTGACTTAATAAGGGGCACAAAGAAACTATATCAGGTTGCAAGACAAAGACAGAAAGATAAAGAAGATAGTCAGTCAGCCCTCATAAGGAATGCCAGCAACATCAACCTGCTCATCAGTCCAGAGGACATCAAAGGCAGATGAAAGGAGTATTTTCAGCAGCTTCTGAATGAAGAAAACCCCACATAAGTTGTACTGCCCCATAAACAAGAAGCCCACCCTAGAAGAAGTAAGGACAGCACTAAGCAGCGGGCTCAGATGAGGTCACAGTAGATATGATAAAGATGCTGAGTGAGATAGAGGAGAAATGGCTCCTGAGGGTACTAATAGCAGTATGGAGAGAAAGGCATATCCCAGATGACTGGAGAATAAGCATACCTGTGCCAGTGTACAAGAACAAAGAGGACATCCACAACTGTGGGAAGTTCTGGAGAGGGTGGATGATTGATAAATGGATACGTAGAGTAGTAGAATGTAAGATGGGAGATGAGCAGTTTGGATTCAGATCAGGATGCAGCACAATTGACCCGATGTTTGCATTGAGACAGATACTTGAGAAGAAGCCAGAGATGAGGAGAGAGTCCAACTGGGCATTCCTAGACTTGGAGAAAGCATATGACAAGGTCCCAAGAAAGCTGATCTGGGCAGTACTGTGGTGGTTTGATGTTCCAGAAACACTGGTACAATTAGTGCAGGCTATGTACAAGGACCCAATGACTTAAGTACAAACAGTGTTTGGCCTCACAGAGAAATTCCCAGTGGGAGTGGGTGTACAGCAGGGCTCAGCTCTGAGCCCACTGCTGTTCGTACTGGTGAGCGACTACATTAGCAAACAGGTTGGAGGGAATGGATCAATAAAGCTGCTGTATGCAGACAATGTGGCAGTACAGGCAGACTCTGAGCTAGAATTTCAGCAAAAGATAGGAGAATGGAATGCAAATCTGAAGGCACATAGGATGAAACTAAGCACAGATAAGACAGTGGTAATGGTAGAAAATTGGGGAAATCAGAAGAAGTTGAGAACAGCGATAGAAGGGAAGATAGTGGAACAGGTAAACAGCTTCAGTTAGCTGGGGGTGGTTAAAGAGAAGGGAAGTCTGAATGAAGAGGTCAAAGCTAGAATCGGAGGGGCTGCAGCCAACTGGCATAGAATATCAGGTGTAGTCTATGACAGAAGAATGCCAAAGAAGCTGAAAAGTAAGGTGTACAAGACAGTAGTGAGACCAGTACTACTGTATGGTACAGAAACCTGGGCAGTAAAGGCAGAACAGTTGAAGAAGCTAGAGGTGATGGAAATGAAGTGCCTGCACACCATGGGACAGAAAAAATGAGGACATAAGAGCAGAAGCCAAAGTAGCTCCAATTGCAGAAAAGATCAAAGAGAACAGATTACAGTGGTTTGGGCACATGTGTAGAAAAGCTGGTGAGGAAGATTTGGGACAGACGGGAAGAAGGTAAGAGGAAGCAAGGATGTCCTGCAAAGAGGTGGATGGATTGTGTGAAAGAAGATCTGCAACAGTCAGGCATAACTGTTGAAGAAGGCTGGAGTGTGGCACTGAATCAAGATAGTTGGCGAAAGTTAACATGATACCATGACCCCGTGTAGAAAAATGGGAAAAAGGGGGATGATTATGACGATGATGTCTCACAAACATTAAGTAAGTTCTTCACTCCTATGCTGCTGCAAGTGGAAAAGCATATATGGTCCCTTAGGGATGGACAGGAGATGGGCAGTATTAAGCATGACTTCAGTGACATTATTCACTTGATTGCATTATACTGGTGCCACAGACTGCACTCATGTGTCAATAAAGTCTCCACCTGACCCATAATTGCAGAGGTATTTCAGTAGGAAAGACTACGATTACCTGAACTGCCAGGTAGTCCTCAAGGCACATGGGATTATTTCTAAATCATATATGCAGCACGCTGATAGTTCACATGATTCTCATATATGGCATAGATTTAACATGTATGTCTAGGGATTTCACATAATGACATCCTCTTGGTAAGTGCTGGTACAGTGGTAAGTGCTGGTGCAGTGAAAATAAATGCCAAACTTCATTGTATTATGTTTGCAGTTGATGCTGGCTAGCACCTGAAGCCCTGGCTAATGACTCATACACACAACCGTGAAATTTTGGCAGAAATGCATTACAATACTGTCCATGTCCAAACACATAGCATCACTGGATGTGGTTTTGTTGCCTTGATATATCTGTTGGATCTATATAGTACAGCCCAGAGGCAGTAATCAAGATGTTTGCAGGATGTGCCATGCTTGATAACATGATTATGTGCAATCAGGATCGACATTCTGCCTATGTGACTCCATTGCATCATCTAGCATACACCCCAGCAGCAGCAGCAGCAGCAGCAAAAAAGGACAACAGTAGTTATCATGAGCAAGAGGATATGTGATCAGTGAAACCCACCTAGGCAATGAAAGGTACAACACACAGCAGTGCTGGCAAGGCAGCAACATCTGTTGTCAATAATTACGAGCCAAGATGTTTCTAATGTGACAGTGTTACACAGCTAAACCTGATGCATATAGTATTTTCATCTGGCTGTGCTTATCATTACATTGTCTGGTTCCACTGTGCATCAGACATCACCCATTACAACACAGGTGGGAAAATGTTGTGAGTCACAAACATCATCATCTGCACCGAGGACAGAAGGCAGATGACAAAAGAACACAAGATTGTCAATACAAAATGTGTGGGAAGCATATCACAGGGGCTATGTGCAGGGGCTGTGCTAAATGAAAGAACAAATGGTGTCAGGGATAATTTCCTCCTGTGGCTGAAATGGGGTACCACTTATGGATTTGCCCTGGTGTCACTCTGCCCATGACAGGATCAGGGCATGAGCCCCCCCATTGGCAAGGATGGTATGCTACATCTTGATCACAACCAGGATGGAGCTCTCAACTGAGGGGGTTTCTGTCCTAGAGGAAGTTACTCATTGTCACCCTTGATGAGGGGTAGTAGGCATTCTGACAGCTCCTAACACAGCTATTGAGTATGTCCCCTTCAAAGGCTAATGTGCAAGTCCATCCTCTGTCTATACCTCCACAATGACCACAGATAACACTACCAGCCTGAGCAGACATGATAGCAGTGGTAGTCCTATATATGGAGTTCTCACCACAGACCAGTAGATCAGTTGTTCCGTGAGGTCTGAGCTCCAGGTCCACATAGAGCTCATGGTGGTGCTGGACAGCAACTTTACCAGTGCCATGCAATGTAGTTCCACCTCCATTAAGGGCTACATAGCAGCAGACTGTACTTGGCTGATACTCACTTACATCTGATAATTTATCACCAGCACTGCATGCATTTTGGAAAGGGGCTTTGAGTCATGATGGCATCTGGTACCCTATGTTGATACTGTCCTGTGGTAGGTATGTCCAAAAAAAAGTAGTGAGCACCTCTAAAGCTGTTTGTTCCAATAGAAGGGGAGCACTTGAGAGGCTCTCACCAGTAGGAGATCCCGCCCCAGAAGGGCATGGTGTTTACTCAATGAGTACAACAGCAGGGTGACTAATACATTTGGCCATACACATACTGCCTGTGGAGAGTATATCCCCCCTCAAAAGTGAAATAGACACATGTCACTACGTCCTCTGACTGTGATACATGTCCATGTATATCAGAATCATCACTAAACTCTGCAGAGGTGTGGAAATCAGTCGCTTGTCAGGCCTCAGCCATTTCTACCTGTTGCTCATCATTGCTTTTACCTATGAATGCATAACATATAGAACACTGCACATTAACATATGCAATAAACACACACATTTAATATGCATTACAAAGATGTAAATGCATCAAATTCTTTGTTACTGAAACTTACCTTCTGCAGTGGTGGCACCCTGATGCACTCCTTGATGTGCCTAAGAAAAAGAAATGCTCATTATTCTTGCTTTGTTAGGATAACTCAGAATGCATGATTGTATACACAAACTTCTGCTACATATTAGTTACCTGCTCTATCACCCAGTAAGGCACAGGTGGGATGAACAAGTTCAGCACTGACATTCACACCACCATCAGGTATTAATGTTGTATCTCTTCATTCCAGTTACAAAACAACTCCTCTACGTGTCAGTCTGTGGACCCCTGATGGACTCCTCCAGTGGTGGATCTCAGTCAAAGGCTTCCAAGCCTTCTGCTTGACAAGGCTGATTATATAGTTCATGCAATAGTGTGGCACTGACCCAATGTGTGGCTGTGCCCCCTCCTGATTTCGATGTCTCCCAGCACAGATTGTCACGTGATCCATCAGTGGTTGGTCTGCACCTTTTTTACCCATTAGTTGTAGGCCATGCTCACAGAGTACCTGCTGAAAAATATTCTTGTTGCTATTGCTGAAATTCTCCAGCCACTGTCTGCCTTGTTCTGTGGACATACTGACTTCTGTTTAGACACAGGAAGTATATGAATGCTTAATACTAATGATACATGGGATCATATTCATAGAAGTTACAATGCAACCAAGCCATAAGACCATTTCTGCCTTGCATGTACCCACCCTTAGAACTTCAAGAAGGACCAGGCTAGTCATATCAGTGGTGAATTTATGAATACCCATCCAGTTGTCCAGCTCCCTTTTAAAGACAGACAGTGTGTCACACTGCTTAACTTGGAGAGGAAATGTATTCCAGAGAAGGAATAAATGCTGCAGGACAAATGTATCCCTCTTCCCTGTCTTATTTATTTGTTAGTGCAAACATAGATCTCTGGCTCTAGTGTTCGCTGGATTGCTAGATTTATGGACGTATAACAGTTGTTGGACTACTGGATCCCTTATAGCCCTATAAACAAGGCATTGATCACCCCTAAAATGTATCTTGATCATTCAAGGTGAAAATAGGCATCACCAGTTCTGAAATGGCCCCCCAGGGTTCCACTTTAGCCTCCTGCTCTTTTCTATATTTATCAACAAACTCCAATCTGATCATCCTCAGTTACCTCCAATTCTTTATGCAGATGACATGGTCATCTACAGGTCAAACAAATCTCACTCTGTTGTATAAACTTAGCTCCAACATGACTGCCAAACACTCAATCAGTGGCTAATAAGCAAGAAACCTATACTCAATACCTCAAAAACAAAAGCAATACTATTTGGAACCAACCAAAAAATAGCCAAAGCACCGGCTTCCACAACATTAAAGATGTTAACAATACCACTATAGAAACTACCACATCCTTCAAATACCTTGTCATTCAGCTAGACCAATCTCTTAACTTTCAACTACATATTCAAAACACATGGAAAAAAAATCAACACACTACTGTTCTGGGCAAAGAATCTATCACCACATCTCTCTAAGCCAGCTAAAGCTGCCACAGAAGAAGGCATACTCTTATCTCATCTTGATTATAGACTGCCCTATATAGCTGCAGCCTCAAAGAAAAATGCCACCACCTTACAAGCCATCTGCAATAAAATCTGCTGGTTGTTTACTAATTCCTTCAATAATAAACACCACTGCCTAAATCACCAAAGCTAAATGACTCCCAGTGCATTTGAAAGCCAACCTCCTCATAGAATCACTAATTCACAAAGCGCTTTCACCTGAGACATTGTCCCCTGTCACTCATAAACTTTTCACCCCCATATATAATCTCAAGCGTATCTCTCAATCTCAACCCACCCCTAACATAAAAAGAAAATTCTTTTGCAATGATCATGCAATCTTCATCCTAGCACCTAAACTATGGGAACCTATTCCTGTCTCAATTCAAAACATCCAAAAGTACTCTGACTTTAGACAACAGCTCAAGGAACGCCTACTCACCCAAGTAAAGTGCAGCTGCAGAGGGGCGGAGCCTGAATGGCTAACTGAAAGCAGCAGTATTTTAGAGCTCCATATAACTAGTTAAATAAGACAGGAAAAATATTCTTTTTTTTCTTCAAAGTATAAAATATTATAGATAAAGGACTAATTTACATAATTAGAAACTTTGGTGAAGTTTTACAAATAATTTCCTGTCAAAAAGTTTGGAGATATATTCACTTGTTAAAATGAGCAACTCAAAGAATTCTCACCAGGATGCTGCCTTAAAGAAGGAATTACAACAGATGGCATCTACCCTGCAGGAGTTGTTTTTGAAGATGGATGATTTTAAAGAGAACCTGGAAAATCTTAAAACAAGCAGTCAAAAACAGGCTGACACCTTCAGGGCAATGCTACAACACCAGACAAGGATAATAGGAATAGAGGTTTCTCTAAATGACTTAGAAAGCAGACTTAAGGAAGAGGAAACACAGAAAGAACTGCTTCTTAAACAAAACACTTGGTTGGTTAATAAAGTAGATGACTTGGAAAATAGGGAGAGGAGAAATAACATCAGGATTTTCAGATTACCTGAAAACACAGAAGGTGAGGATATTATTTCCTTTTTATCAAGCTGGATCCCTGACTTTTTACATTTAAAAAAAGGACTTTACTTTGGCATTGAAAGGGCACGCAGAGCTCTTGAGAAACCTGCCACTAACTCAAACTCTCCTCCTAGGTCAATAATTATCAAATTTCTTTCATACTTGGACAAGGAACTGATTTTAAGATCTGCTTGGAGGAAGGCACCTCTAAAATATAAACAGAGCCTGATAAGATTTGATAATGACTATTCATCTAGAATAATGGAACAAAAAAGGGTCGCCAATGATAACGTTTCTGAAACAAAATAACATCAAGGCACAACTTATATATCCAGCTAAGATAAGAATAAAATGTCCAACGACACCAAAAACATCTAAAGAATGAATAAGCAACACCGGTGTAAACACGGCTCGGACAGGAACAAAAAATTATTTTATTCACAAAAGACTGTCATTCTTTCGTAGAACAGAAAAAGAAAATGCAGGGCATGAGCAGTAGTGGCAGGAGGAAAAACAGCTGTACATTCTGCCTGAGCTTCTGATCACCTGGCATGCTGCTTTCCCACTGGGAGCTACAAATTGAGTCACTGAGTGTTGATCAACCAGGTCCAACGCATGAACAGCAACAGGTCCAAACATAAATTTCAACGCCAAGAGTAAGTTGTCTGGAACCAATCAACAGCTTTCAGACTAAAACTTCTACACTCCACCTCTAATACACTACCATTATAAACTACTCATTTCATTTCAGCGCTACAAAACCAATTTTATCTAAGATAAGAATACTGTATGCCAACGAGATGAGGACTTTTATTGACTTAGAGGAAGCCTCTTCATTTATTAAAACTAATAATGTGATTACTTTACTAGAAGATATGGAATGGATGTCACCTTCTCTCAAGAGAACAAAAGAAACAAATGTCTGGACAGATGTCAAAAAGAAGCAAAAGACTGATACTGTTACAGCCAAATCTCTCATAGCATCTACTATGATATGAATTGTTTTAACATTACTTTAAAGGACCAGTTTTACTGCTTGGAATTTTAAAACAAAGGTAACTAACTACTGGAATCTTTATCTATATTTTTTGAAAATAGATGACACGTGATAGTTTTCACATTACCTCAGGTATGTAAAACAGGGTACTTTTCTTTCACAGAAGGAGGGTTATATAGCACATAAAATATTTATACTGTAAATCAACTTACATAGTATATAAAGAAGTTATGTCTTACCATAACGTTCCATCTGTATTGTTGATCCTCGTTCAGTCATTACGTATGGGTATCGGTTCCGAGCTCGGAACCGAGCCGGCCATTTTCCAAGCTCGCGTCAGCTTCAACCTCTCGAGCTAAACTCTTACCCACAATTCCCCTCTCCCTGTTACCTCTGATTGAGTTTGCAAGTTAAAGAAGGTAGAGGCTACCTCTGGTCAAATAACCTAAGAGAACTGGATGGTGAGATCCACTAGAAACCACAGTAGGGGGAAGGAGGGAGGGTCGTAATGACTGAACGAGGATCAACAATACAGAATGAATGTTATGGTAAGACATAACTTCTTTATCTGATATTGTTAATCCTCATTCATTCCTTACGTATGGGACAGAGTCCCCAGCTACCTCTATTCCTGGGATGCTCTCACGGAAGGACATTCCTGAGCACCATAGAACCGAAATATGCTCCATCCAATCCCAGAGTTGATCTCACACCCACAGAGGCCAAATCCAATTTGTAATGACTGATGAAGGTATGAGGCATAGCCCAAGTTGCAGCTGCACAGATGTCATGAAAAGAAGCTTTGGCATGGAAGGCAGCAGAAGTTACCACCGACCTTGTTGAATGAGCGTTCATGGTAGTAGGCAACGAGATATTACGCTGTGTGTAAATAAAGGTCACACAGTCCTTCAACCATCTAGGTAATGTGACCTTAGCAACAGCCGATCCTAATCTAGGTCCAGAAAAGGCCAAAAATAACTGATCAGATTTACGAAAGGGTTTAGTCCTGTTTAGGTAAAAATGGATTTGCCTGTGTATATCAAGGGTATGTAGGCAATACTCTCCTCTGTTTGAATGGTTGGGAAAGAAAACTGGCAATTCAATGGCTTGATTAATGGGCATTTCAGAGATCACTTTAGGCAGAAATGATGGATTACTTCTCAGAGACACTCTGTCTCTATGAAAAATCAAGTATGGACTCTTGATACATAAAGCTTGAAGTTCAGAAATACGTCTAGCAGAAGTAATAGTGACCAAAAACAAGGTTTTCCATGACAAATACTTGAGGTCGCAAGAAGAGGCTGGTTCAAAAGGTGCCATTGTCAGAGCTTGTAGAACTAATGATAAATCCCATGGTTGAATAGGTTCTCTAAAAGGTGGCTTCAGATGATTCACACCTTTTATGAAGGTCTTGCACAATTTATGGGACATAAGAGAGGAATCTTGGACACCCTCATGAAAATTAGAAATTGCAGCCAAATGAACTCGAATGGTAGAGGCCGATAGACCTGATTGAAACAGATCAGCCAAATAGTCTAGTATTATCGACACTGGTGCTGAAAAGGGGTCTAATTGTTTATCTTTCAGCCAACAGGTAAATCTTTTCCACTTGCTCAGATAAGTAATTCTAGTGGAAGACTTATGAGAAGCAATGAGAATATCACGTACTGGTAAAGAAAGATCATTCTGCCTGGCAATCAAGGGAATTGGAGAAGCCAAGCCATTAGTTGGGATGAATCAGGTTCTGTGGGTGTGAGATCAACTCTGGGATTGGATGGAGGATCCATGGTTGATCTACTAGGTGAGCCCAAAGGAATGGGAACCAAATCTGTCGTGGCCAATATGGTGCTATGAGGATTACCTTGCTCTTCAACCGCTGGGCTTTCTTCAGAAACTGGGGAAAGAGAGGAAAGGGCAGAAATGCATAGAGAAGACCCGAGGGCCAATCGTGGACTAGAGCATCCCTGGGTGACTGTCCCGGAGAGGAAATCAGGGCAAAGTAGTTGCTGCATTTGTAGTTGGCTGGGGATGCAAAGAGGTCACATCAAGGATGGCACCAGCGGTGGAAGATCTCTGCTGCTATCAAGGGATTCAGGGACCACTCGTGAGGTTGCAGAATGCACCTGCTGAGTCTGTCTGCGATCACGTTGGAACTCCCGGGAATGTGCGTTGCAAGAAGAAAATAGTTGGTAGCCATCGCCCATTGCCATATCCTCATGGCCTCTTGACAAAGGGGGTAAGATTTGGTTCCACCTTGCTTGTTAATGTACCATGTTGCCTGATTGAATTGCAATTGTCCCAGACGGCAGCAGGGGATGGAATGCTTGCAACGCCAGAAGCACCGGCCTCAGTTCTAGAACATTTATATGCAGACAAGCCTCCAGTTGGGACCAAGTGCCTTGGACTGTCTGTCCCTGACATAGCCCCCCACCCCATCAGGGAGGGCGGCGTCCATGGTCACTGTGGCCTTGGGTTGCTGGGGGGAAAAGGGGCGAGACCATTGAGAGAGATTGTGTGTCATCCACCAATTTAAATCCTGTTTGCACCTGTGGGTTATTCGAATCATGGCTGAAAGAGGATGCTGATAAGGATACCATTGGGTGAGCAGTAGCCATTGTAGAAGCCTCATGTGAAACCTGGCCAGGAGAACAATGGTGATGGAGGCTACCATGGAACCCAACAGCTGTAGAACCGAGTGAGCCGTGGATTTTTCCTTTGAAAGGATTGGAATTAGTTGTTGCTTTATCCTTAAAATTCTGTGCTCTGTAATAGCAGCTCTGCAGTTTTTTGTGTCCAAGATAACCCCTATGAATTCTGTCGACTGAAATGGGGTGAGATTGGATTTCTGCCAGTTTATGGTTACGCCTAGCCTTTGATCAGCGAGGAGAGAATATGCCAGGGCTTTTTCCAGTAGATGTCTGGTGGGGGCGGAAATGAGCCAGTCGTCTAGGTACGGAAACACCTGGAATCCTTGAAGTCGCAAGTGAGCTGTGACAACTGCCATGCACTTTGTGAACACTCTGGGGGCTGTAGAGAGTCTGAAGGGCAGTACTCTGAACTGGTAGTGACTGGCTCCCACACGGAAGTGCAGAAATCTTCTTGATGGCCTGCCCACCTTTATGTGGTAGTACGCATCTTGAAGATCTATAGAGTACATCCAATCGTCTTTTTCCAAAAGCAGAAGGATAGACTGTATAGTGACCATCCGGAATTTTTGTACTCTCACAAACTTGTTCAATACACTGAGATCCAAAATTGGTCTCCAGTCCCCGGTTTTCTTTGGCACCAAAAATAGTCTTGAGTAGAATCCGGATCCTATCTGGTCTGGAGGGACTATTTGGATGATTTTTTTTCTTAGCAGCTTTTCTATCTCTAGTGCTGCTTCTTCCCTTTGACTGGGTGGAATGTCGGGAAAATTTTTTGAAGGGACTGGACAAAGATCGAAGGGGATATGATAACCTCTGGTTATGATCCTTTGTACCCAAGAATCGGTGGTGATGGTTAGCCAGACAGAAGGGTACAAGGAAAAATGTCCCCCAACCACCTCCAGAGGAAAGGAGTTGGGCCGCTCTTCAGAAGCGCTGGTAGGATTGACCAGGGAAAGAATCCCTAGAACCCTGGTTATGCGGTCCCCCTCTGCCCCGAAAGGAGCGTCTTCCCTTTGAGTTTCCCCCTCTGCCTCTGGGGGAGAACTCAGCCTGTGTGTCACAGAAAGCACCCTGAGATTTCTTGAACCATATCTTCCCATTCTTTTGGTTTTGGGAGAAAGCACGTTGAGGGGAAGAATAACGGACACCTATGGCAGAAAGGGTCTTTCCGTCTTGTTCACATATGGCCAGTGTGCTTTTAAATTTGGGCCCAAACAATGAGGAGGGCTCAATGGGGGGCATTAAGAAAGGAAGACTTAAAAGGTTCCGCGAAGTTGCACTACTTAGCTCAAGAGAAGTAGCTTGACACGACCGGATGGTAACGCGGCAAATGAAATCTGAGGTAACAGGGAGAGGGGAATTGTGCTTAAGAGTTCAGCTCATAGATTCATAGATTAGTAGATTCATAGATTAGTACTAAGCTAAGTGCCTTTGTGGGCCATTTTAAGCCTAGCCAATTATCCCTTGTGAGACTCAAACCCTGCACCTTGTGTTTGTAAGGCAAACACCTTAACCATTAGGCCACCCTCCCAACCCACTCAAAAGTTTGAAGCTGACGTGAGCTTGGAAAATGGCCGGCTCGGTTCCGAGCTCGGAACCGATACACAAACGTAAGGAATGAATGAGGATTAACAATATCAGATGTGTATTTTCTCTTAATTTTCTCTTTTTTTTCTCTCTTTTCTCATTATTTATTTTAACTGCATCTTGTCTCCCTTTCTAAATTCTCTCTTATTTACTATACTAATATAGTCTGTATATATTTAATAACTCACTATCTATACATAGATAAATAATAGTCTAAAATAATCTAGTTTTAAGGTAGACTAATTGGAATAGTGAACTTAATTCATTCTTATTACAATATTTATTAGATTAATGATGGTCACTGTTATGTTTATTGGGATTGGGGACATGTTCATGATTAACTCTGAAATGTTCCATTCATGTACATATGTCCTTTGAATTATTTCCTTTTAGTATTAACAAATACATAAAAAAGGAGGGAAAAATGTACTGCCGGTTAAGAGAAGTGATGCTTTCTTCACATTCTATTTGTGTTGCCATAGCAACAGTAAACAATTGCTGCAATTTCTAAGGACACTGTGAATCTGCAAAGTGCATTTAGCCTCACAGATAACAAATAATAAGAAAAAGTAATGTTGTTTAATTATTAAAATGAAAAACAACCTAAACAAGGTAAAATAAATACATAATAGGATTATTTGTAAATATGTTATGATTTATCCTCACAGGATTACATATTCCTGGAAACACAACTGAAATGTTTCAAAACTACATGTCCACTGAAATGTAGCTGCATGATTAAAAAGTATTACTCACTTTAACATGCTGATTT
Source organism: Protopterus annectens (assembly GCF_019279795.1). Lineage (NCBI taxonomy): Eukaryota > Metazoa > Chordata > Ceratodontiformes > Protopteridae > Protopterus > Protopterus annectens. Next base: position 815,301,471 of record NC_056727.1, read on the forward strand.
CACAAGCTGTCTGCACTGTAAAAGTTACATTTTATATGTTACTTGAAATGGTCAGTCTCTAGAGCATATGAAAAGATACATATTACTTTTTGCAACATGTTGGGCTGGATTTACGAAGGCTTGCACGGAGTCTAAGATTAGAGTAAGATGGCAGACAGCCAATATGTCTGCCAAGCGATCCAGCAACAGCCGGCAGGGGCATGCATGAGAGCTTCTAAAGCTACTCTTGCATGGACAGTGTTATGGTATGCAAATTACCTCATTTGCTGCTGAAAGCTATGCAAATGAGGTAAATTTGCGATCCAGGAAACACTAACCTGTCCGTGGAAGAGTAGTGTTATTTGCAGAAATGTACTCCGTTGGTAATGGAGTACCGTTCTGCAAATAGCTAAATGGAGCTATGACAGCTCCAAATAAAGGATGCATCTAGTTGAGGAAGCATGCCAATGACCAAATATAAGGTCATTGGCATTTGCAAATGTTGTAAATCCTTAAAATCCATTTTTCCCCAATCTCCTGTCTTTAAGCGTAGTGCAGCACCGCGCAAACGTGCGGCGCTTTAAATAAAATGAAAAAATTCAAAAATAGCCAAAAATGGGCATTTTCACTAAAAAGCTTGTTCTGCCATGCAGGTGAATGGCAGGCTGAAAACAACATGGCCAGTGAGTGGTGGTTGCTAAGGGGGGGGGGGAGCTCAGTGTGAGAGACATAAACAAGCTTCAGTAGGCAATCCTATGTAAATGAGGATAAGGATAATGAATCCCAATTTTCCCCAGCATGTGAGCCATGTCCCTAGAGTGTAAGTGTAGGAGTAGGGGAGTAGTAGAGTAGAAGATAGGTGACATCATGAGGGGGTATGTCTGAAAGACTGTAAGCTTATTGGAGCACAGTGGCTTGTGTTTGCCCTGAGTTGCTCAGGATTGCAAGAGGCATGTCTACAGTTGTACTAGCTGAAAACAAGAAACAAAGGCATACGCCATGGATAAATCTGAAATTTCTTGCAAACGTGCACACAGCGTGCGCGCGCGTGTGTGCCCGTGTGCGCGTGTTTGCGCTTGTTTGTGCGGCGCTGCCCTGGGCAGAAACAGAAAGGGAAAAGGAAGGAAAAGAAGTAGTAGGAAGTTAACCAAGGACAACTAGCAGTGCTGCCAGGGAAAATATATCAGAATCAGCCAATTACACAGGCAGTAGACTAGCCAGCCCTGCCCAGCACTTTAAACTCCGCAAACAGCAGTCTACCCTGTTTTTTCCCAAGAACTCTGCAACACTGCAGTATACAAAGAGTGAAAACTTAAAAAGCTTAAGTCAGACAAAATGTTAGGGGCTGCTATTGCTATCATAAACCAACATGTGCAAGATGCTGTGGGTGGTAATGTTGTGAATGCTGCTGAGCAACCCACAGTGAGGAGACGGAGAAGAGTGTACAGACCCAGGGTAACTTACCAGGGGCTACATGAGCTGGAGATAGTGGAGTGCTATAGAGTGGACAAAGACCTGCTGCAGCAAATTGTTGAGCTGTGCCGGCCACGCCTCACACACAGAACCAACAGAGGGGAACCCATCCCAGTGGATACCAAGGTATGTGTTGGCCTATGAATACTAGCTACTGGTACCTTCCAGAGAACAACAGTAGTATGCTTTAAGCCAGTACTATAGGCAACAGTACAGACCAACAGGCATCAGCATCCAGGGTACTGCACCAGTTCCTGGATGTCATGTCAGCACATGTCGGTGACCACGTATATTTCCACAATTCCCGTGAGGTATTGGCCAGCAATATGCATCTTTTCCACCAAATAGCAGAATACCCTGAGGTAGTGGGTGCAATAGACTGCATGCACATACACATCAAAGCACCACCCGGTGAGTGGGGTAGGGTCTACATCAACTGCAAGGGCTTCCCCTCCATCAACTTCCAGATCATGTGCGATGCCCAGGGCATAACAATGAATGTGTGTGTTGGCTGCCCTGGAAGCTATCACGATTCCCACATCTGGCATCTGACGCAGCTGTACCAGAGATTTGCCAACGGGGACATCCCTGACGGTCACCTAGTTGGGGATGCTGGATACGCACTGGAGCCGTGGCTGATGACACCCATCAGAAATGCACACACACCCGAACAAGAACTCCATAATGAGGCACACGCACAAACAAGAAACATTACTGAGCGTGTGTTTGGGATGCTCAAGTCACGGTTCCGGTGCCTGGACACATCTGGTGGAGCCTTGCAGTACTCACCAACTACATGTACCCAAATTGTCATGGTATGTGCCATGCTACACAATATGATCCTGCGAAAACAGCTGCAGCAGTAACAGCATGGGGCATGGCCAAACAGCCCCCCACCATTGCCAAGGCCTGCACAGGCACAGTGTGACTCGGAGGAACAACCTGAGCCTGCCCCAGTAGGCAGAAGGAGGCGTGCCCAGTATGCCTTGGCCTTGGCAAAGAGGCAACGCATAGCACATACGCTGACTCAGTAGGAACCCTGGAAATGACACCTCTCTCTGACTCACACATACAATAAAAGGGATGCCTAACTTGACACTACCTGTTTTCAAACATGTATAGGGAGTGTACTATGTGCATCCGACATAGGCAGCCCTGCATTACCACCTGAGGCATGATGGCCCTATTTTCAGCAATATAAAGCAGTGCTAAGCACATTTTACCACTATTTAGCATATTTAAACACAATTGCGCAGAGCTGCGCACTGTGCTAACTAGCGCAACGTCGGGCAATGTTGAGCAATGTTGGGCAATGTTGGGCAAAGTCTGGCAAAGTCGGACAAGGTCGGGCAAGGTCGGGCAAAGTTGAGCAAAGTCAGGTAAACACGCTCACACCTGCTTTACTGTTCCTTAAGCAGTCTGGTCTGCCCAGCAGGAAAATAAAAAGCAGTGACAGGGCTCGAACTCAGGATACTGAGCACTATAGTCACAGTACTGAACCACTAAGCTATGACAGCATTTCAATGGCACAGACACAGCAGGACAATTGTAGACTAACGCATACACAAACAAATGCTGTATCATGCCTTCTGAAGAGGCAAATGAGTAACTTCCCCCCTGGCCTATGCAGTCAGATAACAGCAGGCCAGGCAGTGTGATGTGGGTTGGGTAGGCTATGAAGTCACAAACTAATATATGTGAAATTGGAAGCTAAGATTTGTAGTACAGTAGTACGCTTCAAGCCAGTACTATAGGCAACAGTACAGACTGAAATGGAGTACCTGACATAGCAGTGCAGGCCTAGCAAATGTGTATAAGTGTCAGGTGAACCCCTCATCCTATGTACACCCACAGTAACGGGTAAAAATGTACAAATAATAGCTGTCCCCCCTGTATGTAGAAATGTTGATAAGTCTATGCAAAGTGACTCATGGAAGCCCTGCAGGCACAACGTGCTTCCTGTTGATGTACAACACAAAGGTGAGCCCTGAAGTAAAAACCAACTTGACTTTTCACACACATATAATATATATGTCCATATTGGCATGCTCACACACCTAAATAAACGAAGAAAATGTCAGTCAACAACATACTGAAAGTTCATACTGGGTATGCTCACACACTTAGGCCATGTCTGAGTACAGCAGTGGGCCACACATATCTGGCAGTTGCAGTTCTTACCCCAGAAACTTGTCAGTATTCACCATTCTGCCTTGTGCACACAGTTATATGAAAACAGACCCATATAATATATTGGACTCCTGTCATAATCAAACTATGTACTACAAGTACTTAAGTTGTTCAAAGGAAGTGAATATTCAAAGAAGATCAATAAATCTCCAATCAGTATCATCAATAAATAATGAGCACTCCTAACATTATTCAATCCATGTTCTGGCAAAAATATTGTCAAAGAGTCCATAGAGAACCATGAAGCTTTCTTTCACTATGTCATAAATATCAATGTAAACTCATATATGTTCTGAGTCAGTGCAAACTGTAAATGAATACATGTACATGACTGACATTGCCAACATCTTATCAGACAGGTTCATACATATTTACCCCCCTCTCACTGACAAAAGGGCCCATTATCATACCTGGAGATTGTGAAAACCCAGAAATCGCATATACAATGTTTGAACAGCTCTTTCAAAACCTAAAAACATGGTGTCTATGGGATGACATGGTTTCCCTAGCTGTGTCATATGTGAACTCCAAAACAAACAGACCCTGCACCTGAACAGTCTGTTGAGACTCACCCTCTGTACAGGATATGAAACTGTTGAATGGGTTACAGCAACATTTGGCACACTCTACAAGTGTTGGTGCACAGCAGACCATGGGAACTATTGTCTTATAAGCCTATTAAGCCTGATCTGCAAGGCCATGGAGTCCATCATGATGGAACTCATAAACAGAGCTATTGGGAGCCTAAAAACATCCAACCCTACCCATTTTGGTTTGGTCAGGGGCATATCATGGTTCCCAAACCTGCTAGACTGTTTTCAAGGCAGTCACCCAGGACATACATCAATGAAATGAGCTACACACGTCCCATATAGACCTTGAAAAGTCTTTTTCCAACATCTCAGACACATGCCGTATCCACAAAATCAACAACCTGTGCATAAATATGTATGTCATCTGATGGATTGCCAAATGGGGCACAGCCAGATCCCACAAGCTAAGAATTGTGGTCTCCTGTTCAAGCTGGTAAGAAATGCTGTCCCCCATGGCTTAGTCCTGGGACCCCTCCTGTCTGGTGTAAACCTTTCAGAAATACAGTCGAACATACGAGGGCTATGTTTAGCAAAGTTTGTGGATGACTGCAAAAAAGTTGTCATAATCGATGTTTGGGACAACAGAGACATCCTTAAAAAGGGTCTCAGTCAGACAGATGTGGTGCCAAAATTATGGCCTCGAGCTACAGTCATACACATACCACATAGGTGCCAACACCCTAAATATGGAGGTGATAATAAGGGATCTATGGACACATGTGGATAGTCATCTCTACTTCCAGAAACACATTCACAAAGTGGTTAGAAAATAATGCTATGTGTTCCCACAAACTGCCAAGGTCTTTGCATGTAGGTCAAAGGAGGTTCCCTCTACTCATCAGTCATCAGACCCGTCAGAGAGTACCACAACACACTTGCAATGAATCTGACAAGGCACCTTCAGCAGCTGGAAAGACCACTGAAGTACCTCAACAAGAGGATTACTGGCCTCAAACAGTTGCCCCATGCAACAAGACTAAATTTAACTCAATCTGTACTCTGTTGCATATTGTCTACTCAGGAGATCTCTGCCCAACAGACAGGTCCATGTCCAATGCAGAACTGATGTACATGCACTATCTGAAGTAAACCCAAGCTCACTGTACCACATGCTCTAGGGATATCATCATCACAACATTAAATAGAACATGCTGCAGGGATACATTACTAACTCACAGACTTCCCTTGCTTTGGAACAGGCTCCCAACTGACATTAAGCCGAGTCCCTCACTGACACTCTTCCGGAGGAGCCTTGATGAGTGTATGTGAAACTGAACTGTCACACCATGGATCACTTCATCAGCTCTAATACACAGAGGCCTAGGGAACTAACTCCATGGGTGGTGATAGCTATACACTCTAGCCATAATAATATATGCCTTCAGGCATAAAGTCTATTACCTACCTATGTACCTACATATATATGTAGGGGGAACACAATATAATAAGTCAAAGATGGATGGGCAGAGATGTGTGTAAGAGGGTGACCATGACAGGGAGCCATCCAGGACTGTCCCACCCAGCACACATCCCAATGGCATGAAAGACATGAGGTGCACATCTCTCCCACTGTACATAACAGCCACCAGTATCTGTAAGCATTACAGTGTATGTGGTCCATGTGCCTGCTGTACAACATGACTGTACAATGAAGTACACATCTACTATCTGTAGACATGTACCTGTCACATAGGTTCATAGGTATGTAGTAGACTATCTCCACAAAGGCATATATCAGCCTACGCAAGTTGTGCAGCTTTCACCACACCATTGGGTAGTCTCCCAAGGCCTAGTTCTAATAGTTAGTACCCTAAGCCCCTTCCCACTAGGAAGGGGCTTAGTACCCTAAGCCCCTTCCTAGTGGGGCTGCTGATGTGATGCCTGGCATGAATTGTCTGTTTCCCATCCACTCTTCAAGGTTCCAATTGAAGAGTGTCAGTGAGGGGTTCTGTCTGATGTACATTGGGACTCTGTTCCACAGTAAGGCAAGTGTCTGGGGTGGTACACTATCCCACCAGCATGTTGTATTCATCGTTGTAATGAGGTTCATATCCCTGGAATGTGTAGGGCGACTCAATGTTGTTATCTGTAGATGGAGCATGTTCAACAGTTATGTGTTGGACATGGCACTGTATGTTAGGCAGAGTGTGCCTCTGAGTAGGCGGTACGCAATGAAGAACAGATTTAGTTTTACCAGTTATGTTGCATAACACAACTGTTTGAGGCCAGTAATCCTTTTGGTGAGGTACCTATATGGTCTCTACAGCTGCTGGATATGCTAAGTCGAGTACATCCAAAATGGTGCACTGTACTCAATGATGGGTCAGATGATGTAAGAGTAGAGTGCCAACACTACCTCTTTGGATCCTGATGCAAACCCTTTGTTGATTAGGTGGGCGGCATAGGATCTCCCAATCACTTTGGCAACACGGTTGTCAAAGGAAAGATGACTATCTACTTGTGTCCCCAGATCCCTTATCACCTTGTCATTTTTAAGGGGGTAACACCTATGTGGTAGTTTGTGGGTATTTTGTTTTCAAAGAGGATCACTATGCATTCTTCCACAGTGAGCTTGAGGCCATGATTCTGACACCACACATCTGTCTCATAGAGTCCCTTCTGGAGAATATATCTGTCTTCCGGGGAATCTATTATGGCAAACACTTTACAATTCCCAGCAAACTTAGTCAACCACAACCCCCCTGTGTTGGCATGTACATTTGAGAAGTCTATACCAAACAGGAGGGACCCCAGGACTGATCCCTGTGGGACACCAGTTGTTACCAGTGCAGAGTCTGACATGTAGCCAGCAATTCTTAATGTGTGGGATCTATCTGTGAACCAGTTTGCAATCCATCTTGTGATGTATGGATTCATGGCCAGGTTGGTGAGTTCATCTATGATACCTGACTAGGGAATGGTGTCAAAGGCCTTAGCGAGGTATAGGTAGGCTGTATTGAGCTCATTTCAATCATCTGTAGCCTGGGTAACTGTCAAAGAAATCCTCCCATTTCAGGAGGCGTGGTCTGCATTTGACAAAGCCAAACTGGGTGTGCTCAACTGTGTGAAGGTTCCCAATCTCTGTATTGTTGACTTCCATTATGATTGGCTCCATTGCCTTGCAGAACACACTCGTCAGGCTCATAGAGCATGAATGCCAAGGGGGTTTTGTGGCCCCACCCTTGTGGAGTGTGAAGAACATTGCTGTGCAACATTCTATGGGTACATATCTTGTAGAGAGCATGTAGAGAGAGGTGTAGGTATTCTTGATGAATATGGATACATCCTCACCCTATGTGCTATGATTCAGGTTCTGATGCTGGAAGGTATGGAATGAGTAGTATCCTAGTAGTACTGGTGTGCTGTCTGGAGCCTTGAACTAGGTTTCTGTTACTGCACAGATATCAATATTCTCCATAATGAGAAGTGCCTCAAGTGTGTGCATCTGGAGGCTGAGACTTCTGGCAATGAGTAGCTTTTAGCTCACTTTGTGGTTATTTGTGTTGGTTACAGGGTCTGGTTTGTCCTACGTGACCAGTGTTCCACATCTGATGTCAGCGCCTCATTGGTCCCATCTGACCATAAGCTAATTACCCTACATATCCACATTCTGGACCCATACCCCCATTAAGGAAACCATGTTAAAAAATGTCTCCAAAGTCAACTTCATGCTTCTTAAGACAGAAGTGCTGAACTGCAGGACACCCATGCAGTTGGACAATACAGTTACTACTACTTAATCCTTCACAATTGCACTTTATAAGCACTTACATGACTGCATGCATCGTGCTATCCCAAACAGAACCAAGATGCTATCCTCCAAGAAAAGGAAGCTAATCTGGTGTTTCCCTGCCATAAACAAACTGTACAACAGAAGGAAGAAACTGTTGCAAAAGAGGGTAAAATCCCATGAGTGGAGGAGCTCCATGGTCAACATCAGTAAAAAGCTGTGATCCCTGATAAAATCTTCCAAAGTTAGTTATGAAAACAAAATTGACACTGATTCTAAAGACAACCACAAAGCATTCTATAGCTATGTCAAGAATCTCAATGGCAACACTCAGATCTGCTCTGAGTTACAGCACAATGGCACTAAATATACAGACCCAACTGATATTGCCAACATCCTGGCAGATAGGATCAGTGCTAACTTTACCCCCCTCTCACCCATGAAAGAGCACATCTCTATAACGGAAGACTGCAAAGTTGCTGTCATCATGTCTGCACAGGTAAAAAAACACTCTCCAAAGCCAGCAACACAGCATCCATGGGACCAGATAACATCCCAGGCTGTGTTCTACACAAACTACAGAACGAACAGGCACCACACCTATGTACCATGTTCAGTCATAGCCTCACCTCAGGCTTTGTGCCTGCTGAATGGCACACAGCGACGATTATCCCACTACACAAGGGGGGAGCCACCACGGACCCCAGGAACTAGCGCCCCATTAGCCTGGTGAGCCTGCTCTGCAAGGCCATGGAATGTATCATCATATAACTTATAAAAAAAGACATTGGTAACCTCCAAACTCTGGACCACAACCATGTTGGGTTTGTAAAGGGCAGATCATGTCTCCTAAACCTGATAGACGTCATTGAAGCAGTCATCAGAACCGTAGACAAGGGTAAAGTGGTTCACACAGCCTATGTAGATCTTGCCACAGCTTTCAACACCATCCCCCACTCTGGAATTATAGATAAACCCACTAAACTAGGTATAAATTGCTATGTCACAAGATGGGTTGCCAACTGGCTCACTGACAGAACGCACACTGTGAAAGTAGCAGACTCCAAGTATGACTTTGGACCATTGACACAGTACCACAGGGTTCAGTCCTGGGTCCTGTCCTGTTTGGTATCTACTTCCCTGAAGTAAACATTAACATGGAAGGTCTCTGGCTAATGAAGTTTCCAGATGACTGCAAACTAGGAGCCATAACTGAAACTACTAAAGATGTGGACATCCTACAAAAGGGCCTCACTGAGACAGATGCCTGGTGTCAAAGCCATGGCCTCAAGCTCAATGCCAAAAAGTGCATTGTCATCCCCTTTGGTAAAAACTCTGTAGCCATGAACTACAACATAGGCAGTAGTATACTTAACACTGAAAGTGTGATAAGAGACCTTGGGTCACAGGTGGACAGTGGACACACCTGTGATAATCACATCCCACAGTAGTCAGGAAATCCTTCTATGTGGCACACCTCCTCACAAAAGGTGTCTCATGCAGAATAGAAGAGGACATTGTTCCGTTCTACTCATCACTCACTAGATCCATACTAGAGTACAACGCCCCTTTTCCTATGTACCTCACAAGACATCTACAACAACTGGAAAGCCTGCAGAAATACCTCACAAAGAGGATTAGCGGCCTGAAATACATGCCATACACAGACTGTCTCAAAATGCTCCAGCTGTACTCTCTCGCATATCGCCTACTCAGAGGTGATCTCTGCCTAACATACAAAGCTATGTCAAACACAGAGCTGTTGGACATGCTCCATGTAAAACACTCACAATCCCTCTGATCTTTGGCCCCAAAACCCAGAGTGAAATACAAAAGGAAGGTGTGTATCCATTTACCTTATGGTTACCCACACCTTCAAGTTAGTGGCACAGCATGAGGCCTTGGAGCCCATGCAAGTGCAATGCAAAGCTGCTTATCAGATTGTAGCCTGCTACTGATCACCTATCTTGTCTCAGGAACCTCACTCAGTATTCCTGAGAACACTGGAAAATATAAAGGTCCTACCAAACACAATTATATGAGGAGATTACAACTAGCCAAACATTGACTGGGAGAATTACTCATGTACAACGTCCTTTGCCCAATGCTTCCTAGAGTTTAAAAACTCAAACGCCCTGGAACAGCTGGTCACCATGCCCACTAGAGGTGACAACATACTGGACCTGATCATCACCAACATGGAGTACCAGTGTTCCACACCAGAGATAAACTCCTCGCTGGTAATATCAGACCATAAAGTAATCACACTGGACATCCACATCCTGCCCCCACCCCCCAGTCAAGGAAACCACTGTGAAGACATTTTCAAAAGCAAACTGCACACTTCTCAAGACCAACATGGAAAATTCCAAAGCCCCCTTGCTATAGGATAATGCTATACAATCTGTAGAATAATTTACAAGTGCATTCTATGAGCATCTACAGGGATGCATGGATTGAGACATCCCAAATAAAACCAAGACGCACTCCTCCAAAAAGAAGAAACCAATCTGGTGGTTGTTGCCCATAAATAAGCTATACAACAGAAGGAAGAAACTAACACATGATAGAGCAAACTTCACAAAAGGAAAGGCATCACTGATCATTATTAGGAAGAAACAATGATCACTCATAAAATAATCCAAGGCCAGTTTCTAAAGACAAATTGCCAAGGAATCTAAGAATAACAACCACAAAGCCTTCATTAGCTATGCCAAACATTTTGGTGGCAACTCTCAAATATGCTGTCAGCTACTGCAAAATGGCAAAAAATACACTGAACCAACTGACATTGCCCACATCTGGCGGACAAGTTCAGTGCAAACTTCACCCCCCCACCCCCCACCCCCCCAAAAGGGCTTGTGTCCATCCCAGAAGAATGCAGAGCCCCAGACTTCATGGACATGCAGGTAAAAACAGCCCTCTCCAAAGCTAAGAACACAGCATCAATGGGACTGGATGGTGTTCCAGGCTGTGTCTTACACCAGCCCCAAAAGGAACTACATCCTCACCTACATTCACTGTACAGACTCAACCTTACCACAGGCTATGTACCCAAAGAATGGCATACAGCAACAGTCATCCAGCTCCACAAAGGTGGTGCCACAACAGAACCTGGAAACTATTGCCCTATAGGCCTACTCAGCCTGGACTGCAAAGCTATGGAACAAATTGTCATGGAACCCATAAATAGAGACATTGGGAACCTCCAGTCTCTGGACTGTACCCAATTTGGCTTTGTTAAAGGCAGATCCTGCCTCCTAAACCTAGTTGACTTCTTTGAAACAGTTATCAAGGACATAGATAGAGGTGAAAGTAGTCCACACAGCCCACCTGGACCTCACTAAGGCCTTTGACACCATTCCCCACTCTGGCATCATGGACAAGCTTACCAGCTTGAACTTTAACCCCTATGGCACAGGATGGGTGGCCAACTGGCTCACAGATCAAACACATATGGACAGAGTTGCACGTGCCATGTCCGACTCTAAACCAGTCACAAGTGGCATCCCACAGGTCTTGGTCCTGGGACCCCACCTGTTCAGTAGATACTGCTCAGAGGTACAGGCAAGCACTGGAGGAGTATGGCTGAACAAGTTTGCAGATGACTGCTAACTGTAGTCCATAATCGACTCTACGGCTGACACAGATATCCTCCAGAAGGGTCTTACAGAGACAGATACCTGGTGACAAAACAATGCCCTCAAGCAGAATGCCAAAAAATGCATAGTCATCCCCTTTGGATAAAACAAAGTGCCCACAAATTACCACATAGGTGGTAATCCAGTATGTACGGAGAATGTAATTATGGTCCTGGGGACCCAGGTAGATAGTAAACTCTCCTTTGATGATCACATTGCCAAAGTGTTTAGAAATTCCTTCTATGTAGCCCACCTAATGTCACCTAATGTAACCCATTTTGTCAAGTCTGATGATGTCACCATCCTACAAATATACCTGTGGAAAGGAGAACTCTCTATAATGTGTATAGCACATCATGTAAATGTATACTGCTCTAGTATCATAAAGTAGTTAGGTAGGGCTTTGAATCCTGCACTTGCCAATTGTATGAGAGTGTGTGTATCTCCTTGGAGAAGAGCAACCTTTTTGAAGACTACTTTAACACCTTAAAAGTGGTATACTCATCTTTGCCAAGTCTGATGATGTCACCATCCTACAAATAGACCTGTGGAAAAGAGCACTCCCAGTAATAAGTATAGTGCATCGTGTAAATGCATACTGTTCTAGTATCATGAAGTAGTTAGGTAGGGGTTTGAATCCTTCACTTGCCAACTGTATGAGAGTGTTTGTGCATGTCCCTTTAGAAAGGAACAACCTTTTTGAAGACTACTGAAACACCTTAAAAGAGGTATACTCATCTTTGTTAAGTCTGATGATGTCACCATCCTACACATATACCCGTGGAAAGAAGAGCTCCCAGTAATGTCTATAGCACGTTGTGTCAATGCATACTGCTTTAATGTCATAAAGTAGTTAGGTAGGGGTTTGAATCCTGCACTTGACAACTGTATGAGAGTGTGTGTGTGTGTCTCCTTGGAAAAGTGAAACCTTTTTGAATACTACAGAAACACCTTAAAAGTGGTATACTCATCTTTGTCAAGTCTGATGACGTCAGCATCCTACAAATATACCTGTGGAAAGAAGAACTCCCAGTAATGTGTATAGTGTGTCGTGTACATGTGTACTGCTGTAGTATCATAAAGTAGCTAGATAGGTGTTTGAATCCTGCACTTCCCAACTGTATGAGAGTGTGTGTGTGTCTCCTTGGAGAGGAGCAACCTTTTTGAAGACTACTGAAACACCTTAAAAGTGGTATACTCATCTTTGTCAAGTCTGATGATGTCACCAACCTACAAATATACCTGTGGAAAGGAGAGCTCCCAGTAAGGTGTATAGCATGTCGTGTAAATGCGTACTGCTCTAATATCATAAAGTAGTTACATAGGAGTTTGATTCCTGCACTTATCAACTGTATGTGAGTGTATGTCTCCTTGGAGAGGAGCAGCCTTTTTGAAGACTACAGAAACACCTTAAATATGGTATACTCATCTTTGTCAAGTCCGATGATGTCACCATCCTACAAATATACCTGTGGAAAAGAGAACTCCCAGTAATGTGTATAGTGGGTCGTGTAAATATATACTGCTGTAGTATCATAAAGTAGTTAGATAAGGGTTTAAATCCTGCACTTGCCAACTGAATCCTGGGGGGAATCTTTGCAGTTTCCTCACACTCTGTACAAATTCACTTAGTAACTGTTAGCTATTCATTTAAAATATCAATTTAAATATTAAATGTGCCCTTGAAATACTATTGACATCTTGACAATCTATAATCTGAACTGTAAAATGAATGACTTGAAAGAAGTGAAGTAATGCATAGGTTTCAAAGACAATTCTTGAAACTACCATAAAAGTAAAAATATATATTCACAAGGAAGTATTGAAATGTTTTAGTCTTCCAGTTAAAATAGCTTACTGTCAACATTTTGCAATATCAGAAAGTTTGAAGAGCTAGGAAATTACTATTCTTTGTCTTTATAATGATTATTAGACAGATGTTAGACTCTGCTTAGTTTAATGAATTGTGACATGTTTATGAGAAAAAGTGGACTCAGTCACTCACACTGGACTACACATTCCTAGAAACTCAACTGAAATGTTCCCAAATTACTTGTGAATTTAAATGAAACTGCCTGATTAATAAGTATAATTTACTTTAACAATCTGAATCCATAAGTTATCTGCTCTATATATGTTGCATTATATATGTCACTTGCATATGACAGTCTCTAGAGCACACGAAAAAATACATATTCCCCAGGATTCACTAATCCTCCGTGTAAGACTAGATTAGTCTTACACGGAAGAGCCAGTCTAAGAGTAAGACAGCAGCATGCCATGCATATTAATGAGGGCATGCTGCCTCAACTCTAAGGCTAACACAGAGCGTGCATGAGTGAAGGGGGCGTGTCGGACTGTCAAGCAGTCCAAAAATCCACACCCCTGCAAGTCTGACACTCGGGAAATGTCTACTTACATGAGCAAGTCTGCTCAAATGTGTACATACCCAACACTACACTCCCCCACATTCTAAACCCCCTGTACAATTATAAAATGTAAAAATTATTTTTTTTTTATTATTATTTCCGATATAGCTGCCCGTATTTGCACGTGCTTGCGCGGGTTTGCCCATTGCTTAGCTACAGTTAGCAGTTTAGACACCGAAGAGGATAATAAAAAACTTATAGGCAAATTAAGCAAAATAACGATAGTGTAGTGGTAGAGCCTTCCCACAAAGAGGAGGCATTCCTGGTTCGAGTCCCACCACTCCTCCCTCTATTTTCTGTTGGAAATCTGTATATAAAAATAATTCCTGACATTTATCATTTAAATTTTTGTAAAAAGCATTGAAATGGCCTATGTAGTAGTGAACAAATTTTATATACATATATATATATATATATATATATATATATATATATATATATATATATATATATATATTTATGAAGGTAAAATGGTTATGCATACTGATGGATGCATGAGTAATGTATCTTAAGCAATGTGAAGCACTGCTAAGCAAAGTTTACCAGTATTAAGCATATTTAAATGTAATTGTTCATAGCTGAGCACTGCGTTAACTAGCGCAAAGGCTTTGCGCGGAGATGTACATCGTGCAAACTAGCACAAACAGAACATGTTTGCGCGTAGCTGAGCACCGGGCTAACCAGTACGTCAGGCAACGTCAGGCAACGTGGAGCAACGTAGAGCACCATAGAGCAACGTGGAGCAACGTAGAGCAACGCTGGGCAAAGTTGAGCAAAGTCGGCTAAACACAGCCACACCTCCTAGCTGGTCTGGCCAGTAGTAAAATAAAAAGCAATAACAGGGCTCGAACCCGGGATACTGTGCACCATAATCACAGTACTGAACCACTAAGTCATGACAGCATTTCACAACCATGGACTTTCAACACACACATACATATCAATGGAAGTTTACCCATTGCTAATCAGGTGTGCCTTCAACAGAGTTTTTTCAAAACTGGTCAATCACAAATAAGTGTGGTAAATGAGGCATATTTAAGTTCCATAGGTGTGAATACTTGCCTTAACTGGTTGTAGCTCCCATCTGCAAGCAGCATGGCTGGTGCTGGAGAGGGCTCTCGATTTCAAGTGCAATGTTGGGGCATTGAGGAGTCAAAAGTAATGGTTTGGCTCCTTGTCCATAATCATGAGGATAGACTCCTGCGGGGCCAGTACCAGGGCACCCAATACAAAGCGGAAGCCTGGAACCATCTAGCTCATGAACTCACCAGTGCCAACAGGCGTCCCTTGGACTGGTGAGCAGGTCAGACACCACCACGCAGACCTGAAGAGATGCAAGGAGGATCAACTGGACCAGTAGATCCAGGAGGCCCGTGGGATGGAAAATGTCCCACTACTGAGAAGTAGCCATGGAATTAAGTATGTAAGAATTGCTGTTCTAGTCTATACTATGGATAGGTATGTCTCAATATCACTTCATTTACTTCACAGCTGCAGGTGTCTGTGCTGCGAACCAGCAAGTCTATGCAGATAGACTGCTAAGGCTGCGCCACCAGGCAGGTTAGTAATCATTTTGCATGTACTGTTATATAAAATAAATGAGAGAGCCTCTAGAAAAGTGTTTTAAGTCTTTAATAAAGGTATAATTCCTGGAGTGTGTCTGTGTCATTTTCTTTGATATGTTGTTGTACTCTTGCATTATAGAAATAGTACTGTTGTATTAAGCGCTGTTAACCCACATTGGGTAGGCCCATATAAAGTGGATGAAGGGAGTGACAGTAGCTTTTAAGCATATTTACAGTCCTCAACTGTTGGTTCATGCCCAGCATGTACAGGTTAATCTGGCACATGAGTAGCTTGGTATTGTATTCCCCAGAAATGTCAGTGTGCTTCCAGAAATGTTGGGAGCTGTTAACATATAACTGATAATTTCACCTGAACATATCTAGATAATTATAGGAAAGTAGAGCTGTCAGTGTACCATCTCAGCAGTAGTGTGTCTGAGCAACTCACAAAATATGTAGCAGTAACATCTGCATCCCGGACAGTTTGTATGTCAGATACAGCTCATGTATATAAAGATCTAGCAAAACCCATTTCACAATTTAAGGACAATTGAGTAGTGTAATAATACATGTAGGGGACATATAACTGCAGTTAATAAGAATGTATTGTAAACTAGAAGGATATATAAGTTGTTAATGGAGCTATCTTTTTCCACCCTACTGCATGTGCATAAAAAATGCAATTCCACACCTCAATGGGTATGTCTAATCTCCAAACATTTGTTGGGACATATGTCCTATTGGTTTATAAATATCTGCATTTATTTCGATGCATGTGCCCTGTTCAAATACCACAATATTGGTGGCCTGTTGCCATCAATTAAACCTGCATGCTGTTGTAATGTCCATGTTGTTCTATATATGCATGTGTTATGCTTGCTGTTCAACTGTTGGAACTCTGGTGTGTTGGGTTAATGGGAATACTTCTGCATGCTGTTATAACTAATTGGGAATGCTGTTGACTGTTACTAACCAATATTTTCATTAAATCCTCCAAAACTTAGAACGTATGGGAAGGCCGGGCCCAGCGGACCCATCTGTCCCACCTCAGCTGGCAATGGCACCTGGCACCAGCAGGTCTGGTGCCCAGCCTGGGACCTCCTCCTCCATTGGCCCTGTGCCACCTTCGGGTGGAAGCGCTGCAGGGGATGGGGCTCATCCCCCCATGCAAGCATGGGTGGAGGAGGGCCACCTATCACCCTCCGAATGGTCCGGGCTGTGGTGCGTAGAGAGATTGAGTGTTCTGTCGCTGATCCTCTACGCCAGCTTGAGGCACGAGTGGCGCGACTCATGGGTGAGCCTGCCCCTCCTACACAGCCCCCAGCGCAGCCACCCTCTGGGCTGTGAAAGTGCAGTGGTGACTGGCCATAGGTGTGGATCTCAGTTCCACTGTTGCCATCTGTGGGCTCATGGGCTTGCGATTTCCAAACATCCTTCCCCATCAATGGTGTTCACCCACCACATGTGTCATATTCCGCCCCTGTATGTGTCTTGTTTGTCTTGTCTGTTTACATCCCCAAACTACCTCCCCAAATATATCTACTTCCCCTACCCCACATTCCACTCTCACCTGAAAAAAAAAGGGCAATCTGCTCCCAAAAAAAAAAAATACGCCCCATACATAGCTGCCCATTTTGCACACATGTCTGCTGGACACATAAAATGTAATTTAATTGGCAGTACAACATACTTTGTTGTCCTCACCCCTCCCTCAGGGGTGGAAGGTTTCATATTTCCCTCCAAATTTATTGCATATGCACAGCTGTTGCTGTTAAAGAAATGGGCACCTATGGACCTTCCCTACACCCGTCCTGCTCATCCCGAACTGTTTTCCCTACTATCTTTCCCTCTTTGTGCCAATTTTTCACCACTTTCCTATCTCCCCATTTTCTTTTCTTTCAAAGAAATGAGCGTGGGGGTTAGCGGGAGTAAGCACTTTTATGCAGTAGGTAGCGGGTTGGCGTGAGTGTGTGCGCATAGCTAAGCATTGCGCAAACCTGCTCACAACTGCTTAAAAGTGCCTTAGTCACTCTGTATGTGAGAGCCCTTGTTCTGCTCAGCAGCAAACTAAAACACCTCTGTCAGTCTCGAACCTGGGACCTTGTACACACAGCACTGCATGAAGTACCATTAAGCCATGGTAGATATACAACAAGTTGGTGCTGAAATAAATATATCATGCATCAGAGTGAGTGAATGTAAAGGAAAATAGGAATGCCATAACACACAACTTGTTCTGTGGATCTTTAGCAGCAGTTGTGGAATTGCATTACATGACTGTGATAAGAGAAGCAGCCATTCTAGCAGGAAATAATGTTACACCATCACTTTACAAACCCCACACAGTATCACAGCAGGACAAACACTGGCATATCTGTTTAGGGCAGAGGCCATACCTCCCAAATGTCCCTAATTTTCAGGGATGTCCCTGATTTTGAAACAAAATGTAGCTCTGTCCCTCTGAATCCCTCCAAAAACTACTGACTTTGGCCAGAAAGGTGGTGAATTACACGTAATGAGTAATGACAATAATTAAGAGTTAGACACTTCATTTACTTCAGAAAAGGTGTATTAATCCATATGCTCTGGTTCTCTCAAAGTCTCAACTTAATGGCACTAATATTTTAAAGGTGTCCCTGACTTTTTCTCTACTTTTCCCTGAGTCTGTTCAAATATGTACCTGAGTGTTTGAGAAGTCTGGCAGAGGCAGAAACACAGAGACATATCAGCCTTTCTGCTGTTACACACTGTGTAAAAAGCTTTGGAAGGAGTTGCGGAAGCATACCCTTATGTAGGAATACAACACTGAAATACAAAAGGATGCAGCCATGTACTGGTAGCAACCAACTGTAACAATGCCATTGCTCTAGTGCTGAAAAGACCTGTGTGGTGCACAGACAAAGAATGACAGGCTAATCTCTGGCTACCATGTGGATAGGTCCACAGTTGGGAGTTACGCAGACAGACTACTTGCCTTGATAAACTAACATGTACACAGCAACCCTGTAAGTCCAGCAAGATAAAATTCACACAATAATACTTACGCTCTCTGTACTTCTGCACCCCTACCCAAATGTAGAATATACCTGTGTGTGCAGGGTCTACCAAGGATGTAGGTAAGCATACTCACAGTACTGACATGTGTCCAGTTTGTCTGAGCAGCTTGTGCTAATGTCAACACTAAAAAAGCACAAATTGTTTAGAACTGAGTAAATGAATATTCACAGTATAGCAGTTCACAAACAATTCTTGTGCCAAAGGAATACATCTCAATAACTAGCTTTGTATGGCAGTTAATTGTAAAATTTGAAAAGAAAGTACATCCTCTCATGCATCTTGGGTTAGCATTTTGAGGGCTGAGTACACTTCTACACTGACAAGTGTGTACTGGAAGCAGCAACCTTTAGGTCTGAGTACAAAATGTAAATCACTGGCTACACCCCTGGCTTCTGATATAAGAACTATACCAACCTTCTGTCTTAAACAATGATGTCAACAACAAACAAGGACGATCTCCATCTTGGAAAGCTGAAAGGGCCAGGCCTACCTGAGTTAGCAATTTATAGTACTGGGTTGCTATGACAGTGATTACTGCAATTACTACACAGCAGGCTGCATGCAATTATTAAATGTTGGCCACTAATTGGTGCAGAGGCCATCACATGCTCATGTGCAAATACCTACAAAAGCAGGCTGCAATCGCTGCCAACAAGCTCAATCACTCTATTGCAGAGACTGACAGAGAGAGAGAGAGACAGAGAAAAGGAAAAAGAAAAAGAAATAATACCAAATCATACAAAAGAAAGGTATGTGACACATATGTATTTACTGGCATGTAGTAGATGTTTTTGAAGAGTAGTCTACATAATGTGAACCATTCATATGTGGCAGCAGTACTTATCTATGCACAGATGTCCTGCTTAACTACTGCTATGAACAATATAGTGTGTACCTGTGGGCAGTGGGAAATACCTGTGAAATGTGTAGCTCAGCATTAAATGTCAAAAATCTGATCCATGTTATCTGTGTTCTGTACAGTAGTGTGGCCAATGGCTGTTGGGGGGATTAGTGCTTCCATTATATAAACATGGGTGTGACAGAGCAACACATGCATGATAGTCATATTAAAGTGTAGCTTAGCATTGGCAACTGCTGTAGCAGTCTAGTATGCTTATCTAGCATTTGTAGCCATATATACCCCCCTAATGTTGGTGTGTGTTCATATGTGACACCTGTTTGTGTTGCAGAAAGGCCCAACAGTTCAGCTGTGAGGTCCAGGGAATTACAACAGTGTGGACCTTGTGTGTGTATGCCACACACATACGAATAAATATATATGTGTCATATATATTCACATCTGATTATGTGCATAGAGCAGGGAACATATTGTAACTGTTTGTGAAGGGTGGAGATATATATGTTGGTGAAGATTAGTATGCGCATATTTGTATGTAGGTTTTAGTGTTTGACGAGCAAGACAGCATACAGTGCTGGTATATGACATGTGGTGGTTAAACAGTGTGGGTGGTTTGTTCAGTTTGCAGTGTTGAAGCCAGTGAGGCCTGCTAAAGCTACCTGGGCTGTGAACACTTTCAATGCATTTATCACAAGACTGTGCGATATTATTACATTACTGTATACCTCACATCCTTTGTATAATTGATATTCCCACTATGAGAGGTGAAATGTATATGTGCCTACATATATATGTATATGTACACCAATGGATGTGCATATGTGTATATATATATATATATATATATATATAGAGAGAGAGAGAGAGAGAGAGTCATATATACTCATAAACACTTACATCTACTTGTTGCAATAGATTCTCTGTACTGTTGACTGACTGTGATGGTCAATGTGTTTGTGAATACATCAAAGATATGTCTTTGTGGGATAGCTTAGTGGGAAACTGTTTATGTCATGGTGTTATGGGTCCTTGCTTTGATCCCAGCAAAAACTGTGTATTCTTTTGCTAGGCAGAAAAAGTGCTATGGCATACAGTGTGATTAAGTCCCTTGGTTTTAACTGGGGTGTGTCATTGGAGACTAAAGCACTACATCTATGATTATTGATTGGTATTGATGTTGAATCCAAATCCTGTGTGTACTGTAGTACTACTTGAAGCTCTGGGCCTGTACAGCAAAGTATGGTGTATGTCCACATTGCTTGCATCCACTGTTTTGTGTGGTCCCTGTATTCATCACAGATTACATTCCCCAAAATTAATGTTTTGTAAGTACTGAACACAGTACTGTATAGTACACACGTAAAGCTTATCTGGGTTGCCATACCTTTGTGTCCTGTATTTATGTCTGATATGTGTGTGGGGGTATGTCTGTAACATGTCTTCTGTCATATGTGTGGTAAAACATATAACTGCGTATCTAGCAACATTTATAGTGGACTACAGCAGTATGCAACCTATATTCCCAGTTGTGCACATATCCTGGCCACGGATTTGCCATTAATAAATTGTGTGGTATAATAGTAATACATTTACTGGACCTTACACTCATTGTGATGGATGACATATTTCTTTACACATCAGCTTGATATATATCTGCTGTGGCTAGGTGGTGCATTGTGTTGCATACAGTGTGCCAGGTACTCTTGTGCTCCCATATTTGCCAACCTGGTCATGTTGGAATGGACAATGGAATACCTTTTTGGTTGTGAATTTTTCCAGCATGTTACTTACTATACCAGATACCTGGACGATATGTTTTTGTTATGGAATGGACCCAATGACAAGATTGAGCCATTTATTAACTACATTAATAGTTCTAGTGAATTTCTTAAATTCACTTATAAAGTAAATAATAGTGTTATAGCATACCTAGACACATATATCAGTCATTCAGATATTTTTTTTTATCACAAATATACAGGAAGGATACATTTTCAAATGATTACTTGGAGTTTTACAGTGACCATCCTCGGCATGTTCTTAAAAATGTATTTAAGGGGCAGTGTATTAGAGCAGCCCACATGTCTTCTACTATTGACATTATGAACAAGGAACTAGAATTTATCAAGTCTATGTTCATAAACAGGGGATATCCCTATTCCCTATTGGCAAATGTTACAGATTATGTTAGGAGTGAATGGGGAAAGAAATATCCCACACTATTGGGTAGACAATTTATAAATAACAGAGCATCTGCACTTAAAGTAAAGAATAACAATCGGGTTTGTGTTTTGACATATTCACCACACGTGTATTATATCAAGAACATTATTAGGAGACATTGGAATTTGATCACAGTGGACGATGAGACAGAAACTATTCTAGGTAAACACCGATGTTCCATTCACAAAACAGGAAAGAATATTAAGAGATTATTAGAAACAATCACAGACAAAAACTATAGGAGGAAGAAGAAATCTATTACCACTAGAAAGTGTGGGTCCTGTAAGCAAGGTCATGCCATAAATGAAACAGAGGGATGTAAGTTAGATGATGTCAACAAGACATATATAAAATTTAAAGCAAGGAATTGTAACACTAAGAATATTGTTTACTTGGCCAAATGCACAATATACTCCGCTTTCTATACAGGAAAAACAGAGAGGCAGTTTAAGCGACGCATTTATGATCATTTAAGTAGTATTAAAGTCAAGGACAAAAACAATGCATTATATCAACATATTAATATAAGCGGAGACACACACTCTTTTAAATTTGCTATTATTGACCATGTAGAAATTTCACCATGTGGTGGCAATTGGAAGGCTCTTTTGGGCATGAAAGAAAGTAAATGGCAGATTTTTAACGGATGCTATGAGGAAACCAGGTATTAATGACCATATTAGCATTAAGCCATTTTTGATTTTGGTTTAATGGCTTAATGTCATAATGTATTCACCACTTCCATTCATTCATGTATATTTAAATAACATCACACCGTATTAAATGGAGTTTACACACTTGTTTAGCTGTTTTATTTGTTAGTTTGTATGTGGATGTTTTAATAACGTTTCAAGAATTCATTAATTCCTTGGCTGTAGTATTTTAATATTTAAAATTTATATATTTATATATTTTTCTACAGCTCAGATCTTGATAGGAAAATTTTTAAAGAAGTTTTGGAGTTATTTATATTTAACATTTATGTATTTATTTATATTTATATATATTTTTATGATTATGTATTTATATAGTATACAGTTGCAAATAGATAAATATTAATATTTGTATTTATATTATTTATTTCTTATTATTAGTAGCATGCAATGCGAGTCATCATGCAGGGAAACGCTTCTGAAATGTTCTTAGAATTGTTTTCAGAAATTTTTTTAGAAACTGTTTTCAAACACTTATTTACAGTAGGTTTGCAAAGAATATATTTAGGCATAATACTGTTTCTTTAAATCACAATTGGTGTATTACATTTTGGTACCAAAAAAGTGTATTTATACGATTTTTCTACCAGATTTATATGGTTCTGATGAAGTCTGTATTATCAGATGAAAGCGCTTAACAGTTCATTTATTTTGTACGTATTTTTCAGTTAATAAAAGTATTTTTTTGTTCCTGTCCGAGCTGTGTTTACACCGGTGTTGCTTATTCATTTTTCAGACATTTTTTGTGTCGTTGGACATTTTATCTAGTTGTTTTTGGTTGTGTTCGTTGTCATCAGCTGACTGAAATGGATAGCAGCAATGAAGTGTCCCAGGCTTTATCAAACAGGGACGAGATTTTAAAACTACATTCTGAGCTGTCTACTTTAAAAGAAGAAGTATCTCGGCTCATTGAAATGGTGGGGCGAACGCTTACAGTTCATGCACCTCCTGATAAGGACAAGCAGGATGTGTCATTATCTATGGATATTAAAACTGTTACTACTGGTGTTGACAACAGCACGCAAATGGATATTCCCAATGGACAGGGGAATAACCAGAATGATGCTAATGTTTCTCTACGTGAACTACCACCTATACGGAACAGGAATAATAATGTCAGTACTACATCGGACAATGATTTTACTTTTGACTTCAGTCTTTTTCATGTTCGTGAAGAGGCGGAACGTATGGGGGCGCGTCCTAAGCATCAGTTACCTACTAAGACTTATTCTTCTATGACCAGGACCAACTTGGACAGTCACAAAGGTACTGTTACTATTTCCTCATCTTCCAGTCCTAGCCATCACAACTATAACACCAATAACTGTATTAAAACCAATTGTTCTGATAGAACAAAATGTTCATCTGACAAAGATTGTCTTGCTCGCTTTCTTAGTGATGAGTATGAGTTTACAAACAGTGGAGTTTATATAACAAATAATACCGACGGCAGACATCACAGCTATTCTAAGGGGACTTTAAAAGATATGATTTTTTCCTTAGGAAAGAACCTGCTGACAGTTAAAAGTATAAAAATTGACAATGCATATCTTGCTAAATGTATTTCTATGCAAGTTGTACCTAAGGGTCTTAGGTTTTTTTTAAATACCTATGGGACTCGATTTAAGTAACACTTTCAAATCTGAATTCAATAAATTGTTTGACCATTTTTGCTTTACTTATATGAATACCCTCATTAAGAAAAATGATGAGAAATTATCCTATTTAGTGCGAGAAGTGGAAAAACTTAATCAGGAAATAGTTACTGATTTGTTATTTCCCCAGTGGCAAGATCTGTATGATAAACAGTTCAAATCGGCTGAACAGAAAGCCAAAGGGATATATCAAAGGAAAAGTAGGAAAATACAATGGGATGTTGAACATTATGAGAATGACAGGGCCTATATTTGGCCTAATGAGAATAATGTAAAGACTTGCAGGGATGATGCCAGACATTTTGAGAAGAATACTAATTTTCAAGGGGGCAGATATTATCCAGCCCCAAAACAACAGTATACACAGTGGAACAAAGAGAGAGACAACAGGAATGGAGATAGATACACTGACAACACCTACACATGAGGTTAGAAAGTCCAATTGTTATAGGGACTTCAATAGTGTGGCTACTGACATTCCTGTTGACCTTTCTGATGGAAAATCACAAAACATATTGTATGACATTAACATTGAAGTTGATAATATAGTGCATACCTTTAATGGATTTAATGGATTTAATTACACCAATGTGGAAATCACTAATGAATTTTTTATGCTATTTTCTAAGGGAATGAAGTTTATTCCTACAGTGAAATTCAATTTAGTAGATATTATTACTGAAATGAAATTATACTGCAGGAGGTTAAATCTAGCTTTATTCTTTAAAACTAATGATCAGAATAACGGTTACTTCATACCAAACGAAATGAAGAAGAAAAGTACTTTTATTCCACCTGTTAATCCAAGAGTTGCATGTTTTGAAAAAATGGTATGCCAGGATATTTATAAATTCAACAAAATCAACAAATTCGATAAACAAAAAAAAATTATAATTTAACATTAAGTGAATCCAAATGTTTGAAAGAATTAATGACCAATAATGAGATTAGGGTCATGAAACCTGATAAGGGGGAGGGGTTGTATTTAATAGTATGGACTATATTAATGAAATGCATAACATTTTATATGATTCTGGTAATTATGAAACTATTTCTCTTAATGAAATTAATACAGGATATAAAAGAATTGATCTAGCTTTGGAGGATTACTTAATTGACAATAGAATTACCAGTGACATATACAATTATTTAAAAGTGGAGTATCCTACTTTGGCAACTATTATAGGCATTCCTAAAGTCCATAAGGATATAGTACACCCTGTTTTAGACCTATTGTCTCAGGTAGTAAGTCTAAAATTTACTCTTTGGGGGTGGCCATTGACTGATGGGTCAAGCCTGTTTATAATAAAATCCCACACCTTATCAAGGATTCATGGATGTTTTTAGCCCACCTCACTTCCGACATTTGGAGTAGCGACTTAATTTTTATTACCATAGATGTCATCAATTTGTTTTCTTGCATTCCTAAAGATATTGGTTTATTGTATTTTAGCAACAGTTTGAGAAAATACTCTGAAATGGAATAGGACCGTATATGTCTCATCATGGACATGATGGGAATGGTACTAGATTTTAATTTTATTTACTTTGAAGGTGAATACTTTAGACAAACCAGGGGGGTAGCAATGGGAGCATCTTGTGCTCCCATATTTGCCAACCTGGTCATGTTGGAATGGGAAATGGAATACCTTTTTGGTTGTGAATTTTTCCAGCATGTTACTTACTATACCAGATACCTGGATGATATGTTTTTGTTATGGAATGGACCCAATGACAAGATTGAGCCATTTATTAACTACATTAATAGTTCTAGTGAATTTCTTAAATTCACTTATAAAGTAAATAATAGTGTTATAGCAAACCTAGACACATATATCAGTCATTCAGATAACGTTTTTTTTATCACAACTATACAGGAAGGATACATTTTCAAATGATTACTAGGAGTTTTCCAGTGACCATCCTTGGCATGTTCTTAAAAATGTATTTAAGGGCAGTGTATTAGAGCAGCCCACATGTCTTCTACTATTGACATTATGAACAAGGAACTAGAATTTATCAAGTCTATGTTCATAAACAGGGATATCCCAATTCCCTATTGGCAAATGTTACAGATTATGTTAGGAGTGAATGGGGAAAGAAATATCCCCACTATTGGGTAGACTATTTATAAATAACAACAGAGCATCTGCACTTAATGTACAGAATAACAATCGGGTTTGTGTTTTGACATATTCACCACACGTGTATTATATCAAGAACATTATTAGGAGACATTGGAATTTGATCACAGTGGACGATGAGACAGAAACTATTCTAGGTAAACACCCATGTTTCATTCACAAAACAGGAAAGAATATTAAGAGATTATTAGAAACAATCACAGACAAAAACTATAGGAGGAAGAAGAAATCTATTACCACTAGAAAGTGTGGGTCCTGTAAGCAATGTCATGCCATAAATGAAACAGAGGGATATAAGTTAGATGATGTCAACAAGACATATATAAAATTTAGAGCAGGGAATTGTAACACTAAGAATATTGTTTACTTGGCCAAATGCACAATATGCTCTGCTTTCTATATAGGAAAAACAGAAAGGCAGTTTAAGCAACACATTTATGATCATTTATATAGTATTAAAGTCAAGGACAAAAACAATGCATTATATCAACATATTAATATAAACGGAGACACACACTCTTTTAAATTTGCTATTATTGACCATGTAGAAATTTCACCATGTGGTGGCAATTGGAAGGCTCTTTTGGGCATGAAAGAAAGTAAATGGCAGATTTTAACGGATGCTATGAGGAAACCAGGTATTAATGGCCATATTAGCATTAAGCCATTTTTGATTTTGGTTTAATGGCTTAATGTCATAATGTATTCACCACTTCCATTCATTCATGTATATTTAAATAGCATCACACCGTATTAAATGGAGTTTACACACTTGTTTAGCTGTTTTATTTGTTAGTTTGTATGTGGATGTTTTAATAACGTTTCAAGAATTCATTAATTCCTTGGCTGTAGTATTTTAATATTTAAAATTTATATATTTATATATTTTTCTACAGCTCAGATTTTGATAGGAAAATTTTTAAAGAAGTTTTGGTGTTATTTATATTTAACATTTATGTATTTATTTATATTTATATATATTTTTATGATTATGTATTTATATAGTATACAGTTGCAAATAGATAAATATTAATATTTGTATTTATATTATTTATTTCTTATTATTAGTAGCATGCAATGCGAGTCATCATGCAGGGAAACGCTTCTGAAATGTTCTTAGAATTGTTTTCAGAAATTTTTTTAGAAACTGTTTTCAAACACTTATTTACAGTAGGTTTGCAAAGAATATATTTAGGCATAATACTGTTTCTTTAAATCACAATTGGTGTATTACATTTTGGTACCAAAAAAGTGTATTTATACGATTTTTCTACCAGATTTATATGGTTCTGATGAAGTCTGTATTATCAGATGAAAGCGCTTAACAGTTCATTTATTTTGTACGTATTTTTCAGTTAATAAAAGTATTTTTTTGTTCCTGTCCGAGCCGTGTTTACACCGGTGTTGCTTATTCATTTTTCAGACATTTTTTGTGTCGTTGGACATTTTACCTAGTTGTTTTTGGTTGTGTTCGTTGTCATCAGTTGACTGAAATGGATAGCAGCAATGAAGTGTCCCAGGCTTTATCAAACAGGGACGAGATTTTAAAACTACATTCTGAGCTGTCTACTTTAAAAGAAGAAGTATCTCGGCTCATTGAAATGGTGGGGCGAACGCTTACAGTTCATGCACCTCCTGATAAGGACAAGCAGGATGTGTCATTATCTATGGATATTAAAACTGTTACTACTGGTGTTGACAACAGCACGCAAATGGATATTCCCAATGGACAGGGGAATAACCAGAATGATGCTAATGTTTCTCTACGTGAACTACCACCTATACGGAACAGGAATAATAATGTCAGTACTACATCGGACAATGATTTTACTTTTGACTTCAGTCTTTTTCATGTTCGTGAAGAGGCGGAACGTATGGGGGCGCGTCCTAAGCATCAGTTACCTACTAAGACTTATTCTTCTATGACCAGGACCAACTTGGACAGTCACAAAGGTACTGTTACTATTTCCTCATCTTCCAGTCCTAGCCATCGCAACTATAACACCAATAACTGTATTAAAACCAATTGTTCTGATAGAACAAAATGTTCATCTGACAAAGATTGTCTTGCTCGCTTTCTTAGTGATGAGTATGAGTTTACAAACAGTGGAGTTTATATAACAAATAATACCGATGGCAGACATCACAGCTATTCTAAGGGGACTTTAAAAGATATGATTTTTTCCTTAGGAAAGAACCTGCTGACAGTTAAAAGTATAAAAATTGACAATGCATATCTTGCTAAATGTATTTCTATGCAAGTTGTACCTAAGGGTCTTAGGTTTTTTTAAAATACCTATGGGACTCGATTTAAATAACACTTTCAAATCTGAATTCAATAAATTGTTTGACCATTTTTGCTTTACTTATATGAATACCCTCATTAAGAAAAATGATGAGAAATTATCCTATTTAGTGCGAGAAGTGGAAAAACTTAATCAGGAAATAGTTACTGATTTGTTATTTCCCAGTGGCAAGATCTGTATGATAAACAGTTCAAATCGGCTGAACAGAAAGCCAAAGGGATATATCAAAGGAAAAGTAGGAAAATACAATGGGATGTTGAACATTATGAGAATGATAGGGCCTATATTTGGCCTAATGAGAATAATGTAAAGACTTGCAGGGATGATGCCAGACATTTTGAGAAGAATACTAATTTTCAAGGGGGCAGATATTATCCAGCCCCAAAACAACAGTATACACAGTGGAACAAAGAGAGAGACAACAGGAATGGAGATAGATACACTGACAACACCTACACATGAGGTTAGAAAGTCCAATTGTTATAGGGACTTCAATAGTGTGGCTACTGACATTCCTGTTGACCTTTCTGATGGAAAATCACAAAACATATTGTATGACAGTAACATTGAAGTTGATAATATAGTGCATACCTTTAATGGATTTAATGGATTTAATTACACCAATGTGGAAATCACTAATGAATTTTTTATGCTATTTTCTAAGGAATGAAGTTTATTCCTACAGTGAAATTCAATTTAGTAGATATTATTACTGAAATGAAATTATACTGCAGGAGGTTAAATCTAGCTTTATTCTTTAAAACTAATGATCAGAATAACGGTTACTTCATACCAAACGAAATGAAGAAGAAAAGTACTTTTATTCCACCTGTTAATCCAAGAGTTGCATGTTTTGAAAAAATGGTATGCCAGGATATTTATAAATTCAACAAAATCAACAAATTCGATAAACAAAAAAACAATTATAATTTAACATTAAGTGAATCCAAATGTTTGAAAGAATTAATGACCAATAATGAGATTAGGGTCATGAAACCTGATAAGGGGGGAGGGGTTGTAGTATTTAATAGTATGGACTATATTAACGAAATGCATAACATTTTATATGATTCTGGTAATTATGAAACTATTTCTCTTAATGAAATTAATACAGGATATAAAAGAATTGATCTAGCTTTGGAGGATTACTTAATTGACAATAGAATTACCAGTGACATATACAATTATTTAAAAGTGGAGTATCCTACTTTGGCAACTATTATAGGCATTCCTAAAGTCCATAAGGATATAGTACACCCTGTTTTAGACCTATTGTCTCAGGTAGTAAGTCTAAAATTTACTCTTTGGGGGTGGCCATTGACTGATGGGTCAAGCCTGTTTATAATAAAATCCCACACCTTATCAAGGATTCATGGATGTTTTTAGCCCACCTCACTTCCGACATTTGGAGTAGCGACTTAATTTTTATTACCATAGATGTCATCGATTTGTTTTCTTGCATTCCTAAAGATATTGGTTTATTGTATTTTAGCAACAGTTTGAGAAAATACTCTGAAATGGAATAGGACCGTATATGTCTCATCGTGGACATGATGGGAATGGTACTAGATTTTAATTTTATTTACTTTGAAGGTGAATACTTTAGACAAACCAGGGGGGTAGCAATGGGAGCATCTTGTTCTCCCATATTTGCCAACCTGGTCATGTTGGAATGGGAAATGGAATACCTTTTTGGTTGTGAATTTTTCCAGCATGTTACTTACTATACCAGATACCTGGATGATATGTTTTTGTTATGGAATGGACCCAATGACAAGATTGAGCCATTTATTAACTACATTAATAGTTCTAGTGAATTTCTTAAATTCACTTATAAAGTAAATAATAGTGTTATAGCATACCTAGACACATATATCAGTCATTCAGATAACGTTTTTTTTATCACAACTATACAGGAAGGATACATTTTCAAATGATTACTAGGAGTTTTCCAGTGACCATCCTTGGCATGTTCTTAAAAATGTATTTAAGGGGCAGTGTATTAGAGCAGCCCACATGTCTTCTACTATTGACATTATGAACAAGGAACTAGAATTTATCAAGTCTATGTTCATAAACAGGGGATATCCCAATTCCCTATTGGCAAATGTTACAGATTATGTTAGGAGTGAATGGGGAAAGAAATATCCCCCACTATTGGGTAGACTATTTATAAATAATAACAGAGCATCTGCACTTAATGTACAGAATAACAATCGGGTTTGTGTTTTGACATATTCACCACACGTGTATTATATCAAGAACATTATTAGGAGACATTGGAATTTGATCACAGTGGACGATGAGACAGAAACTATTCTAGGTAAACACCCATGTTTCATTCACAAAACAGGAAAGAATATTAAGAGATTATTAGAAACAATCACAGACAAAAACTATAGGAGGAAGAAGAAATCTATTACCACTAGAAAGTGTGGGTCCTGTAAGCAATGTCATGCCATAAATGAAACAGAGGGATATAAGTTAGATGATGTCAACAAGACATATATAAAATTTAGAGCAGGGAATTGTAACACTAAGAATATTGTTTACTTGGCCAAATGCACAATATGCTCCGCTTTCTATATAGGAAAAACAGAGAGGCAGTTTAAGCAACACATTTATGATCATTTATATAGTATTAAAGTCAAGGACAAAAACAATGCATTATATCAACATATTAATATAAACGGAGACACACACTCTTTTAAATTTGCTATTATTGACCATGTAGAAATTTCACCATGTGGTGGCAATTGGAAGGCTCTTTTGGGCATGAAAGAAAGTAAATGGCAGATTTTAATGGATGCTCTGAGGAAACCAGGTATTAATGGCCATATTAGCATTAAGCCATTTTTGATTTTGGTTTAATGGCTTAATGTCATAATGTATTCACCACTTCCATTCATTCATGTATATTTAAATAGCATCACACCGTATTAAATGGAGTTTACACACTTGTTTAGCTGTTTTATTTGTTAGTTTGTATGTGGATGTTTTAATAACGTTTCAAGAATTCATTAATTCCTTGGCTGTAGTATTTTAATATTTAAAATTTATATATTTATATATTTTTCTACAGCTCAGATTTTGATAGGAAAATTTTTAAAGAAGTTTTGGTGTTATTTATATTTAACATTTATGTATTTATTTATATTTATATATATTTTTATGATTATGTATTTATATAGTATACAGTTGCAAATAGATAAATATTAATATTTGTATTTATATTATTTATTTCTTATTATTAGTAGCATGCACTGCGAGTCATCATGCAGGGAAACGCTTCTGAAATGTTCTTAGAATTGTTTTCAGAAATGTTTTTAGAAACTGTTTTCAAATACTTATTTACAGTAGGGTTGCAAAGAATATATTTAGGCATAATACTGTTTCTTTAAATCACAATTGGTGGATTACATTTTGGCGCCAAAAAACTGTATTTATATGACTTTTCTACCAGATTTATATTGTTCTGATGAAGTCTGTATTATCAGATGAAAGCACTTAACCATTCGTTTATTTTGTACGTATTTTTCAGTTAATAAAAGTATTTTTTTGTTCCTGTCCGAGCCGTGTTTACACCGGTGTTGCTTATTCATTTTTCAGACATTTTTTGTGTAGTTGGACATTTTATCTAGTTGTTTTTGGTTGTGTTCATTGTCATCAGTTGACTGAAATGGATAGCAGCAATGAGGTGTCCCAGGCTTTATCGAACAAGGATGAGATTTTAAAAATACATTCTGAGCTGTTTACTTTAAAAGAAGAAGTATCTCGGCTCATTGAAATGGTGGGGCAAATGCTTACAGCTCCTGCACCTCCTGATAAGGACAAGCAGGATGTGTCATTATCTACAGATATTAAAATTGTTGCAGATGGATATTCCCAATGGACAGGGGAATAACCAGAATGATGCTAATGTTTCTCTGCATGAACTACCACCTATACGGAACAGGAATAATAATGTCAGTACTACATCGGACAATGATTTTACTTTTGACTTCAGAATTTTTCATGTTTGTGAAGAGGCGGAACGTATGGGGGGGTGCGTCCTAAGCATCAGTTACCTACTAAGACTTATACTTCTATGACCAGGACCAACTTGGACAGTCACAAAGGTACTGTTACTATTTCTTCATCTTCCAGTCCTAACCATCACAACTATAACACCAATAACTGTATTAAAACCAATTGTTCTGATAGAACAAAATGTTCATCTGACAAAGATTGTCTCGATCGCTTTCTTAGTGATGAGTATGAGTTTACAAACAGTGGAGAATATATGACAAATAATACTGATGGCAGACATCACAGCTATTCTAAGGGGACTTTAAAAGATATGATTTTTTCCTTAGAAAAGAACCTGCTGACAGTTAAAAGTATAAAAATTGACAATGCATATCTTGCTAAATGTATTTCTATGCAAGTTGTACCTAAGGATTTTAGTTTTTTTTTAAACACCTATGGGACTCAATTTAAATACGTTTCAAATCTGAATTCAATAAATTGTTTGACCATTTTGGTTTTACTTATATGAATACCCTCATTAAGAAAAATGATGAGAAATTATCCTATTTAGTGCGAGAAGTGGAAAAACAATCAGGAAATAGTTACCGATTTATTTCCCCAGTGGCAAGATCTGTATGATAAACAATTCAAATCGGCTAAACAGAAAGCCAAAGGGATATATCAAAGGAAAAGTAGGAAAATACAATGGGATGTTGAATGTTATGAGAATGATAGGGCCTATATTTGGCCTAATGCGCATAATGTAAAGACTTGCAGGGATGATGCCAGACATTTTGAGAAGAATACTAATTTTCAAGGGGGTAGATATTATCCAGCCCCAAAACAACAGTATACACAGTGGAACAAAAGAGAGAGACAACAGGAATGGAGAAAGATATAGTGACAACACCTACACATGATGTTAGAAAGTCCAATTGTTATAGGGACTTCAATAGTGTGGCTACTGACATTCCTGTTGACCTTTCTGATGGAAAATCACAAAACATATTGTATGACAGTAACATTGAAGTTGATAATATAGTGCATACCTTTAATGGATTTAATGGATTTAATTACACCAATGTGGAAATCACTAATGAATTTTTTATGCTATTTTCTAAGGGAATGAAGTTTATTCCTACAGTGAAATTCAATTTAGTAGATAGTATTACTGAAATGAAATTATACTGCAGGAGGTTAAATCTAGCTTTATTCTTTAAAACTAATGATCAGAATAACGGTTACTTCATACCAAACGAAATGAAGAATTAAAGTACTTTTATTCCGCCTGTTAATCCAAGAGTTGCATGTTTTGAAAAAATGGTATGCCAGGATATTTATAAATTCAACAAAATCAACAAATTCGATAAACAAAAAAACAATTATAATTTAACATTAAGTGAATCCAAATGTTTGAAAGAATTAATGACCAATAATGAGATTAGGGTCATGAAACCTGATAAGGGGGGAGGGGTTGTAGTATTTAATAGTATGGACTATAGTAACGAAATGCATAACATTTTATATGATTCTGGTAATTATGAAACTATTTCTCTTAATGAAATTAATATAGGATATAAAAGAATCGATCTAGCTTTGGAGGATTACTTAATTGACAATAGAATTACCAGTGACATATACAATTATTTGAAAGTGGAGTATCCTACTTTGGCAACTATTATAGGCATTCCTAAAGTCCATAAGGATATAGTACACCCCCCTTTTAGACCTATTGTCTCAGGTAGTAAGTCTAAAATTTATTCTTTGGGGGTGGCCATTGACTGATGGGTCAAGCCTGTTTATAATAAAATCCCACACCTTATCAAGGATTCATGGATGTTTTTAGCCCACCTCACTTCTGACATTTGGAGTAGCGACTTAATTTTTATTACCATAGATGTCATCGATTTGTTTTCTAGCATTCCTAAAGATATTGGTTTATTGTATTTTAGCAACAGTTTGAGAAAATACTCTGAAATGGAATGGAACCATATATGTCTCATCACGGACATGATGGGAATGGTACTAGATTTTAATTTTATTTACATTGAAGGTGAATACTTTAGACAAACCGGGGGGGTAGCAATGGGAGCATCTTGTGCTCCCATATTTGCCAACCTGGTCATGTTGGAATGGGAAATGGAATACCTTTTTGGTTGTGAATTTTTCCAGCATGTTACATACTATACCAGATACCTGGATGATATGTTTTGTTATGGAATGGACCCAATGACAAGCTTGAGCCATTTATTAACTACATTAATAGTTCTAGTGAATTTCTTAAATTCACTTATAAAGTAAATAATAGTGTTATAGCATACCTAGACACATATATCATTCATTCAGATAACGTTTTTATCACAAATATACAGAAAGGATACATTTTCAAATGATTACTTGGAGTTTTCCAGTGACCATCCTTGGCATGTTCTTAAAATGTATTTAAGGGGCAATGTATTAGAGCAGCCCACATGTCTTCTACTATTGACATTATGAACAAGGAACTAGAATTTATCAAGTCTAAGTTCATAAACAGGGGATATCCCAATTCCCTATTGGCAAATGTTACAGATTATGTTAGGAGTGAATGGGGAAAGAAATATCCCCCACTATTGGGTAGACAATTTATAAATAACAACAGAGCATCTGCACTTAATGTACAGAATAACAATCGGGTTTGTGTTTTGACATATTCACCACACGTGTATTATATCAAGAACATTATTAGGAGACATTGGAATTTGATCACAGTGGACGATGAGACAGAAACTATTCTAGGTAAACACCCATGTTTCATTCACAAAACAGGAAAGAATATTAAGAGATTATTAGAAACAATCACAGACAAAAACTATAGGAGGAAGAAGAAATCTATTACCACTAGAAAGTGTGGGTCCTGTAAGCAATGTCATGCCATAAATGAAACAGAGGGATATAAGTTAGATGATGTCAACAAGACATATATAAAATTTAGAGCAGGGAATTGTAACACTAAGAATATTGTTTACTTGGCCAAATGCACAATATGCTCTGCTTTCTATATAGGAAAAACAGAGAGGCAGTTTAAGCAACACATTTATGATCATTTATATAGTATTAAAGTCAAGGACAAAAACAATGCATTATATCAACATATTAATATAAACGGAGACACACACTCTTTTAAATTTGCTATTATTGACCATGTAGAAATTTCACCATGTGGTGGCAATTGGAAGGCTCTTTTGGGCATGAAAGAAAGTAAATGGCAGATTTTAACGGATGCTATGAGGAAATCAGGTATTAATGGCCATATTAGCATTAAGCCATTTTTGATTTTGGTTTAATGGCTTAATGTCATAATGTATTCACCACTTCCATTCATTCATGTATATTTAAATAGCATCACACCGTATTAAATGGAGTTTACACACTTGTTTAGCTGTTTTATTTGTTAGTTTGTATGTGGATGTTTTAATAACGTTTCAAGAATTCATTAATTCCTTGGCTGTAGTATTTTAATATTTAAAATTTATATATTTATATATTTTTCTACAGCTCAGATTTTGATAGGAAAATGTTTAAAGAAGTTTTGGTGTTATTTATATTTAACATTTATGTATTTATTTATATTTATATATATTTTTATGATTATGTATTTATATAGTATACAGTTGCAAATAGATAAATATTAATATTTGTATTTATATTATTTATTTCTTATTATTAGTAGCATGCAATGCGAGTCATCATGCAGGGAAACGCTTCTGAAATGTTCTTAGAATTGTTTTCAGAAATTTTTTTAGAAACTGTTTTCAAACACTTATTTACAGTAGGTTTGCAAAGAATATATTTAGGCATAATACTGTTTCTTTAAATCACAATTGGTGTATTACATTTTGGTACCAAAAAAGTGTATTATACGATTTTTCTACCAGATTTATATGGTTCTGATGAAGTCTGTATTATCAGATGAAAGCGCTTAACAGTTCATTTATTTTGTACGTATTTTTCAGTTAATAAAAGTATTTTTTTTGTTCCTGTCCGAGCCGTGTTTACACCGGTGTTGCTTATTCATTTTTCAGACATTTTTTGTGTCGTTGGACATTTTATCTAGTTGTTTTTGGTTGTGTTCGTTGTCATCAGTTGACTGAAATGGATAGCAGCAATGAAGTGTCCCAGGCTTTATCAAACAGGGACGAGATTTTAAAACTACATTCTGAGCTGTCTACTTTAAAAGAAGAAGTATCTCGGCTCATTGAAATGGTGGGGCGAACGCTTACAGTTCATGCACCTCCTGATAAGGACAAGCAGGATGTGTCATTATCTATGGATATTAAAACTGTTACTACTGGTGTTGACAACAGCATCTAAAATGGATATTCCCAATGGACAGGGGAATAACCAGAATGATGCTAATGTTTCTCTACGTGAACTACCACCTATACGGAACAGGAATAATAATGTCAGTACTACATCGGACAATGATTTTACTTTTGACTTCAGTCTTTTTCATGTTCGTGAAGAGGCGGAACGTATGGGCGCGTCCTAAGCATCAGTTACCTACTAAGACTTATTCTTCTATGACCAGGACCAACTTGGACAGTCACAAAGGTACTGTTACTATTTCCTCATCTTCCAGTCCTAGCCATCGCAACTATAACACCAATAACAGTATTAAAACCAATTGTTCTGATAGAACAAAATGTTCATCTGACAAAGATTGTCTTGCTCGCTTTCTTAGTGATGAGTATGAGTTTACAAACAGTGGAGTTTATATAACAAATAATACCGACGGCAGACATCACAGCTATTCTAAGGGGACTTTAAAAGATATGATTTTTTCCTTAGGAAAGAACCTGCTGACAGTTAAAAGTATAAAAATTGACAATGCATATCTTGCTAAATGTATTTCTATGCAAGTTGTACCTAAGGGTCTTAGGTTTTTTTAAAATACCTATGGGACTCGATTTAAATAACACTTTCAAATCTGAATTCAATAAATTGTTTGACCATTTTTGCTTTACTTATATGAATACCCTCATTAAGAAAAATGATGAGAAATTATCCTATTTAGTGCGAGAAGTGGAAAAACTTAATCAGGAAATAGTTACTGATTTGTTATTTCCCCAGTGGCAAGATCTGTATGATAAACAGTTCAAATCGGCTGAACAGAAAGCCAAAGGGATATATCAAAGGAAAAGTAGGAAAATACAATGGGATGTTGAACATTATGAGAATGATAGGGCCTATATTTGGCCTAATGAGAATAATGTAAAGACTTGCAGGGATGATGCCAGACATTTTGAGAAGAATACTAATTTTCAAGGGGGCAGATATTATCCAGCCCCAAAACAACAGTATACACAGTGGAACAAAAGAGAGAGACAACAGGAATGGAGATAGATACACTGACAACACCTACACATGAGGTTAGAAAGTCCAATTGTTATAGGGACTTCAATAGTGTGGCTACTGACATTCCTGTTGACCTTTCTGATGGAAAATCACAAAACATATTGTATGACAGTAACATTGAAGTTGATAATATAGTGCATACCTTTAATGGATTTAATGGATTTAATTACACCAATGTGGAAATCACTAATGAATTTTTTATGCTATTTTCTAAGGGAATGAAGTTTATTCCTACAGTGAAATTCAATTTAGTAGATATTATTACTGAAATGAAATTATACTGCAGGAGGTTAAATCTAGCTTTATTCTTTAAAACTAATGATCAGAATAACGGTTACTTCATACCAAACGAAATGAAGAAGAAAAGTACTTTTATTCCACCTGTTAATCCAAGAGTTGCATGTTTTGAAAAAATGGTATGCCAGGATATTTATAAATTCAACAAAATCAACAAATTCGATAAACAGAAAAACAATTATAATTTAACATTAAGTGAATCCAAATGTTTGAAAGAATTAATGACCAATAATGAGATTAGGGTCATGAAACCTGATAAGGGGGGAGGGATTGTAGTATTTAACAGTATGGACTATATTAACGAAATGCATAACATTTTATATGATTCTGGTAATTATGAAACTATTTCTCTTAATGAAATTAATACAGGATATAAAAGAATTGATCTAGCTTTGGAGGATTACTTAATTGACAATAGAATTACCAGTGACATATACAATTATTTAAAAGTGGAGTATCCTACTTTGGCAACTATTATAGGCATTCCTAAAGTCCATAAGGATATAGTACACCCTGTTTTAGACCTATTGTCTCAGGTAGTAAGTCTAAAATTTACTCTTTGGGGTGGCCATTGACTGATGGGTCAAGCCTGTTTATAATAAAATCCCACACCTTATCAAGGATTCATGGATGTTTTTAGCCCACCTCACTTCCGACATTTGGAGTAGCGACTTAATTTTTATTACCATAGATGTCATCGATTTGTTTTCTTGCATTCCTAAAGATATTGGTTTATTGTATTTTAGCAACAGTTTGAGAAAATACTCTGAAATGGAATAGGACCGTATATGTCTCATCATGGACATGATGGGAATGGTACTAGATTTTAATTTTATTTACTTTGAAGGTGAATACTTTAGACAAACCAGGGGGGTAGCAATGGGAGCATCTTGTTCTCCCATATTTGCCAACCTGGTCATGTTGGAATGGGAAATGGAATACCTTTTTGGTTGTGAATTTTTCCAGCATGTTACTTACTATACCAGATACCTGGATGATATGTTTTTGTTATGGAATGGACCCAATGACAAGATTGAGCCATTTATTAACTACATTAATAGTTCTAGTGAATTTCTTAAATTCACTTATAAAGTAAATAATAGTGTTATAGCATACCTAGACACATATATCAGTCATTCAGATAACGTTTTTTTTATCACAACTATACAGGAAGGATACATTTTCAAATGATTACTAGGAGTTTTCCAGTGACCATCCTTGGCATGTTCTTAAAAATGTATTTAAGGGCAGTGTATTAGAGCAGCCCACATGTCTTCTACTATTGACATTATGAACAAGGAACTAGAATTTATCAAGTCTATGTTCATAAACAGGGATATCCCAATTCCCTATTGGCAAATGTTACAGATTATGTTAGGAGTGAATGGGGAAAGAAATATCCCCACTATTGGGTAGACTATTTATAAATAATAACAGAGCATCTGCACTTAATGTACAGAATAACAATCGGGTTTGTGTTTTGACATATTCACCACACGTGTATTATATCAAGAACATTATTAGGAGACATTGGAATTTGATCACAGTGGACGATGAGACAGAAACTATTCTAGGTAAACACCCATGTTTCATTCACAAAACAGGAAAGAATATTAAGAGATTATTAGAAACAATCACAGACAAAAACTATAGGAGGAAGAAGAAATCTATTACCACTAGAAAGTGTGGGTCCTGTAAGCAATGTCATGCCATAAATGAAACAGAGGGATATAAGTTAGATGATGTCAACAAGACATATATAAAATTTAGAGCAGGGAATTGTAACACTAAGAATATTGTTTACTTGGCCAAATGCACAATATGCTCCGCTTTCTATATAGGAAAACAGAGAGGCAGTTTAAGCAACACATTTATGATCATTTATATAGTATTAAAGTCAAGGACAAAAACAATGCATTATATCAACATATTAATATAAACGGAGACACACACTCTTTTAAATTTGCTATTATTGACCATGTAGAAATTTCACCATGTGGTGGCAATTGGAAGGCTCTTTTGGGCATGAAAGAAAGTAAATGGCAGATTTTAATGGATGCTCTGAGGAAACCAGGTATTAATGGCCATATTAGCATTAAGCCATTTTTGATTTTGGTTTAATGGCTTAATGTCATAATGTATTCACCACTTCCATTCATTCATGTATATTTAAATAGCATCACACCGTATTAAATGGAGTTTACACACTTGTTTAGCTGTTTTATTTGTTAGTTTGTATGTGGATGTTTTAATAACGTTTCAAGAATTCATTAATTCCTTGGCTGTAGTATTTTAATATTTAAAATTTATATATTTATATATTTTTCTACAGCTCAGATTTTGATAGGAAAATTTTTAAAGAAGTTTTGGTGTTATTTATATTTAACATTTATGTATTTATTTATATTTATATATATTTTTATGATTATGTATTTATATAGTATACAGTTGCAAATAGATAAATATTAATATTTGTATTTATATTATTTATTTCTTATTATTAGTAGCATGCACTGCGAGTCATCATGCAGGGAAACGCTTCTGAAATGTTCTTAGAATTGTTTTCAGAAATGTTTTTAGAAACTGTTTTCAAATACTTATTTACAGTAGGGTTGCAAAGAATGTATTTAGGCATAATACTGCTTCTTTAAATCACAATTGGTGGATTACATTTTGGCGCCAAAAAACTGTATTTATACGACTTTTCTACCAGATTTATATTGTTCTGATGAAGTCTGTATTATCAGATGAAAGCGCTTAACCATTCGTTTATTTTGTACGTATTTTTCAGTTAATAAAAGTATTTTTTTGTTCCTGTCCGAGCCGTGTTTACACCGGTGTTGCTTATTCATTTTTCAGACATTTTTTGTGTAGTTGGACATTTTATCTAGTTGTTTTTGGTTGTGTTCATTGTCATCAGTTGACTGAAATGGATAGCAGCAATGAGGTGTCCCAGGCTTTATCGAACAGGGATGAGATTTTAAAAATACATTCTGAGCTGTTTACTTTAAAAGAAGAAGTATCTCGGCTCATTGAAATGGTGGGGCAAATGCTTACAGCTCCTGCACCTCCTGATAAGGACAAGCAGGATGTGTCATTATCTACAGATATTAAAATTGTTGCAGATGGATATTCTCAATGGACAGGGGAATAACCAGAATGATGCTAATGTTTCTCTGCATGAACTACCACCTATACGGAACAGGAATAATAATGTCAGTACTACATCGGACAATGATTTTACTTTTGACTTCAGAATTTTTCATGTTTGTGAAGAGGCGGAACGTATGGGGGAGCGCGTCCTAAGCATCAGTTACCTACTAAGACTTATACTTCTATGACCAGGACCAACTTGGACAGTCACAAAGGTACTGTTACTATTTCTTCATCTTCCAGTCCTAACCATCACAACTATAACACCAATAACTGTATTAAAACCAATTGTTCTGATAGAACAAAATGTTCATCTGACAAAGATTGTCTCGATCGCTTTCTTAGTGATGAGTATGAGTTTACAAACAGTGGAGAATATATGACAAATAATACTGATGGCAGACATCACAGCTATTCTAAGGGGACTTTAAAAGATATGATTTTTTCCTTAGAAAAGAACCTGCTGACAGTTAAAAGTATAAAAATTGACAATGCATATCTTGCTAAATGTATTTCTATGCAAGTTGTACCTAAGGATTTTAGTTTTTTTTTAAACACCTATGGGACTCAATTTAAATACGTTTCAAATCTGAATTCAATAAATTGTTTGACCATTTTGGTTTTACTTATATGAATACCCTCATTAAGAAAAATGATGAGAAATTATCCTATTTAGTGCGAGAAGTGGAAAAACAATCAGGAAATAGTTACCGATTTATTTCCCCAGTGGCAAGATCTGTATGATAAACAATTCAAATCGGCTAAACAGAAAGCCAAAGGGATATATCAAAGGAAAAGTAGGAAAATACAATGGGATGTTGAACGTTATGAGAATGATAGGGCCTATATTTGGCCTAATGCGCATAATGTAAAGACTTGCAGGGATGATGCCAGACATTTTGAGAAGAATACTAATTTTCAAGGGGGTAGATATTATCCAGCCCCAAAACAACAGTATACACAGTGGAACAAAAGAGAGAGACAACAGGAATGGAGATAGATACAGTGACAACACCTACACATGATGTTAGAAAGTCCAATTGTTATAGGGACTTCAATAGTGTGGCTACTGACATTCCTGTTGACCTTTCTGATGGAAAATCACAAAACATATTGTATGACAGTAACATTGAAGTTGATAATATAGTGCATACCTTTAATGGATTTAATGGATTTAATTACACCAATGTGGAAATCACTAATGAATTTTTTATGCTATTTTCTAAGGGAATGAAGTTTATTCCTACAGTGAAATTCAATTTAGTAGATAGTATTACTGAAATGAAATTATACTGCAGGAGGTTAAATCTAGCTTTATTCTTTAAAACTAATGATCAGAATAACGGTTACTTCATACCAAACGAAATGAAGAATTAAAGTACTTTTATTCCGCCTGTTAATCCAAGAGTTGCATGTTTTGAAAAAATGGTATGCCAGGATATTTA
Source organism: Protopterus annectens (assembly GCF_019279795.1). Classification (NCBI taxonomy): domain Eukaryota; kingdom Metazoa; phylum Chordata; order Ceratodontiformes; family Protopteridae; genus Protopterus; species Protopterus annectens. The sequence goes on from NC_056727.1 coordinate 815,344,328, forward strand.
TAAATTCAACAAAATCAACAAATTCGATAAACAAAAAAACAATTATAATTTAACATTAAGTGAATCCAAATGTTTGAAAGAATTAATGACCAATAATGAGATTAGGGTCATGAAACCTGATAAGGGGGGAGGGGTTGTAGTATTTAATAGTATGGACTATAGTAACGAAATGCATAACATTTTATATGATTCTGGTAATTATGAAACTATTTCTCTTAATGAAATTAATATAGGATATAAAAGAATCGATCTAGCTTTGGAGGATTACTTAATTGACAATAGAATTACCAGTGACATATACAATTATTTGAAAGTGGAGTATCCTACTTTGGCAACTATTATAGGCATTCCTAAAGTCCATAAGGATATAGTACACCCCCCTTTTAGACCTATTGTCTCAGGTAGTAAGTCTAAAATTTATTCTTTGGGGGTGGCCATTGACTGATGGGTCAAGCCTGTTTATAATAAAATCCCACACCTTATCAAGGATTCATGGATGTTTTTAGCCCACCTCACTTCTGACATTTGGAGTAGCGACTTAATTTTTATTACCATAGATGTCATTGATTTGTTTTCTAGCATTCCTAAAGATATTGGTTTATTGTATTTTAGCAACAGTTTGAGAAAATACTCTGAAATGGAATGGAACCATATATGTCTCATCACGGACATGATGGGAATGGTACTAGATTTTAATTTTATTTACATTGAAGGTGAATACTTTAGACAAACCGGGGGGGTAGCAATGGGAGCATCTTGTGCTCCCATATTTGCCAACCTGGTCATGTTGGAATGGGAAATGGAATACCTTTTTGGTTGTGAATTTTTCCAGCATGTTACATACTATACCAGATACCTGGATGATATGTTTTTGTTATGGAATGGACCCAATGACAAGCTTGAGCCATTTATTAACTACATTAATAGTTCTAGTGAATTTCTTAAATTCACTTATAAAGTAAATAATAGTGTTATAGCATACCTAGACACATATATCATTCATTCAGATAACGTTTTTTTATCACAAATATACAGAAAGGATACATTTTCAAATGATTACTTGGAGTTTTCCAGTGACCATCCTTGGCATGTTCTTAAAAATGTATTTAAGGGGCAATGTATTAGAGCAGCCCACATGTCTTCTACTATTGACATTATGAACAAGGAACTAGAATTTATCAAGTCTAAGTTCATAAACAGGGGATATCCCAATTCCCTATTGGCAAATGTTACAGATTATGTTAGGAGTGAATGGGGAAAGAAATATCCCCCACTATTGGGTAGACAATTTATAAATAACAACAGAGCATCTGCACTTAATGTACAGAATAACAATCGGGTTTGTGTTTTGACATATTCACCACACGTGTATTATATCAAGAACATTATTAGGAGACATTGGAATTTGATCACAGTGGACGATGAGACAGAAACTATTCTAGGTAAACACCGATGTTTTGTTCACAAAACAGGAAAGAATATTAAAAGATTATTAGAAACAATCACAGACAAAAACTATAGGAGGAAGAAGAAATCTATTACCACTAGAAAGTGTGGGTCCTGTAAGCAATGTCATGCCATAAATGAAACAGAGGGATGTAAGTTAGATGATGTCAACAAGACATATATAAAATTTAGAGCAGGGAATTGTAACACTAAGAATATTGTTTACTTGACCAAATGCACAATATGCCTCGCTTTCTATATAGGAAAAACAGAGAGGCAGTTTAAGCGACGCATTTATGATCATTTATATAGTATTAAAGTCAAGGACAAAAACTATGCATTATATCAACATATTAATATAAGCAAAGACACACACTCTTTTAAATTTGCTATTATTGACCCTGTAGAAATTTCACCATGTGGTGGCAATTGGAAGGTTCTTTTGGGCATGAAAGAAAGTAAATGACAGATTTTAACGGATGCTATGTGGAAACCAGGTATTAATGACCATATTAGCATTAAGCCATTTTTGATTTTGGTTTAATGGCTTAATGTCATAATGTATTCACCACTTCCATTCATTCATGTATATTTAAATAGCATCACACCGTATTAAACGGAGTTTACACACTTGTTTAACTGTTTTATTTGTTAGTTTGTACGTGGATGTTTTAATAATGTTTCAACAATTCATTAATTCCTTGGCTGTATTTAAATATTAAAAATGTATATATTTATATATTTTTCTACAGCTCAGATTTTGATAGGAAAATTTTTAAAGAAGTTTTGGTGCTATTTATATTTAACATTTATGTATTTATTTATATTTATATATTTTTTTATGATTATGTATTTATATAGTATGCAGTTGCAAATAGATTAATATTAATATTTGTATTTATATTATTTATTTATTATTATTAGTAGCATGCAATGCGAGTGATCATGCAGGGAAACGCTTCTGAAATGCTCTTAGAATTGTTTTCAGAAATGTTTTTAGAAACTGTTTTCAAACACTTATTTACAGTAGGTTTGCAAAGAATATATTTAGTCATAATACTGTTTCTTTAAATCACAATTGGTGTATTACTTTTTGGCGCCAAAAAACTGTATTTATACGACTTTTCTACCAGATTTATATTGTTCTGATGAAGTCTGTATTATCAGATGAAAGCACTTAACCGTTCGTTTATTTTGTACGTATTTTTCAGTTAATAAAAGTATTTTTTTGTTCCTGTCCAAGCCGTGTTTACACCGGTGTTGCTTATTCATTTTTCAAACGTTTTTGGTGTCGTTGGACATTTACTCTTGTATAGTCTTATATAGTGATTATACTTTGTTGATGTGCAGAACATGGTTCATTAGATAGAGTGAGCTAGGCACTTTCAAGCAGTTGTTGGGTGAGCAGTGATAAGTGGTAGTTAAAGTGTTTCACTCTCAGTTAGCTAATAGGTTGCTATATATGGCAGTTCATTGATATCTGTACTGCATAATGTTAAATGTGCCATATGACTTGCTCAGACATATTTTTTCTTTATGTCTTCCAGGGATCATGGCACATCACAGAAATCCCAGCTATAGTAGTGCTGAAGATGAAATTCTTACTAGCTGTATGATTCAGCACTACAGTCTAATGTTCTCACAAACCAGCCAGAACTAGCAGGAGCATACTGCAATGTGACAAGATGTTGTCCGGAGGGTAAATGAGGTAGACCTGCATAACTGGATATATGAGCAGGTACGCCACCACTGCTGTGATCTACTCAGACATGTCTGTCAGAGTGCTTCTGATGTGCGGAGACAACAGCTTGCAACAGGAGGTGGTGTTAATATCCATCCCCCACTCAGCAGAGTGGAGGAGCTGCTCCTAAGCCTCGTGGCACCTGCCCAACAACAACAGCAGCAGACATACACCATGATGGAGGTTGGAGCCACCCAGCAACCACACATGGAGCATTCAGGTAACATGGCATATCTGTAGACTACTGTTATCTGTATTGGTAGATCATGCATATGTGAGATGTGGAGTGTGGTTAGAAGATGTGGAGCCTGCTGTTGTGCAATACTGATAATTTGGAACATAATCTGTAGGCCTGTGCATGTAAACTGTTGTTCTACTGTAAGATTGTAAACACACAGTAGCAATGCCACAGTTGTGGCCACTGACAAACTGTCTCATCTCTATGTGGGTCCCTCTGGGCTGACATCAAGGCAGCAGACATATGCTGGTAAGTGTGTTCTACATTTAATATTATAAATAAAAAGTGCATGTTATAGTTAAGGTGTAGGCCATGTACACATGTAACACACCTACCCATAATGCATGGTGTGCATGTTTGGTGTAAGACCACGCATATCCCACTAATGTGATTAGCTGCCTCAAACACATGCAATACCCAGATCATCTCAAACAAATGTGGCTACACTGTAGTGACCATTGGATAGGCAAAGTTGATACTCAACATGCACATAACATACACAACTACGTCATACACAGAGCCTTTTAACATGCTACACATAAAGGATTCACAAACCCTCTGTAAAGACACACTCCAGTATCCAAAATCTCATCCACACATTACACATAATATACCTGAGGGGTAGAGGCCTATTATGGGGCATTTAAACACTCTGCAACACATTACACATTCATGTCAGGGAATGCTCCTTATTGTCCTCCTTACAAACCCATGTAACAACTGGTTGTGAAATGGTGAATGTAGCCAAGGTAGTACAGTTCTGGTACAGCATGATTAGTGCTGGTTTGGGAAACATTTGTAGCCTTGAGTGACCACGTGATGTTTCATGATGATGGCCTATGGTACTATACCCCATCCAGTTATTGTAACCACAGTACTACACATAGCTTTCATTGCTATACACCTCAATGTTGTGTGTGTGCAAACATATGCACCTCTAAACAATATGCATACCAATCACCATTTGCACAACTGACACATATATGTCTTGTGATACTATTGAGTGGCTAGGTCATATGACACACATTGGGTATGTGTGATGTTTAAATATGCAGTTGTGTTTTAGCATGCCATGTCATGGATGACACTGGCATGTCCACAATATGATCTACACTCACCATAACTACTGTACATTGGGTATGTGGACGAATGGTATTCCATCAATTATACATGCACCACTGATGATGTTGTGTGAATACTCATCATGCATGTGCTAAAACTGTATCCACAATTATTTGCTAAAGACACAGAGGCTGTAATCAACATTGGATACCTATCTGACACACAAATACACATCCAGCCATGGTATGTAGACCTGTGAGTTATTGTGCACAGTACATTACAGAGTTTTGAATACTTGCACAGCAATGTTGTGTCCATGTATGCATTGCGTTCCAGGGGGAGGCCAACCACCTAATAAAACACATGCATCAAAGCCATGTATAGTGTTAGTAACAAGGACTGTCTACACTTGCACTGCATGCTGTTGAGCAACACATGTCCTGCATGCTGACATGTGTGATATGACTGTTTTGCTTGTGATACTGTACCCCACCATCACCTGCTATTGTGTATGTTCTGAGATTGCTGGTGTTGTGTGTGTGTGAGTGTGTGTGTCTGCTTTAGGGAGGAGTGTATTTGTGTGTGTGCATGTGTGCATGTGTGCAGGTGCGCATGTGCATGTGTGCATGTGCATGTGTGCATGTGTGCATGTGTGCATGTGTGCATGTGCGCATGTGTGCATGTGCATGTGTGCATGTGGTCTGACATCATGTTCGGGTCTTAAAGTGTGTTTCCTGTTTTCATCTCACAGGTGCTGAGGTGGGGCTGGTTCAGTACAGCAGGGAACCTGATGTCACTGAGACAGACAGTGATCATGAGGATAGGTGTGTTGAGGCACAGGCAGGTTTTTCAGGGTCTGTTGTTGGGCCACCAATTGACAGTACACAAGTCTCCATCCCATCCATGCACACAGTCATACTGCCTGTACATCCATCATCACCATTGCCCTTAGCTGAGGGACAGTGTACTGTTGGCACTGGCCAGGACAGTGTGGTATCTATGGCACATGTATCAGGACACAGCAGACATAGCCAGATGTCTGGAATGGTACCACATAGGCAGACGCCCAGGGGTTCTCGTCAGAGCACTGCTGGTCATCATGCCCCTGGCAGACATGCCACAACTCTTTCAACCACACGCATGTTCCAGGCTGTCATGGAGGCACAGGCATGAATGGAGCGGTATACCAGACAGAGACTAAGGGCACAGAGGGCTGATAACACCTCTGTAAATGACAGTATCCATGACCTAGCAGGTGCCATACGTAATTACACTGAGGTCATTGATAGACATTGGGGTGAGACATTGGATGTCTTACACAATGTCATGTCCATGTGTCAGGACAGTGCAGGACAGTTGAGACGTCGACGTGGACATATGCCAGCAACATCAGCAGCTGGAGGTCACCGTGGGCATCCAGCAAGTCACAGCCATTCCAGAAGTGCCAGTACCAGCCCCAGCAATGTTGGGGGGGGGGGCTGTCCATAGACCATCCTAGAAGACCACGTGCACATGGCTCTGGCCAGTCCCAGCAGGGACCTGGATCCAGTGGACACATGTCAACCTCTAAGGATAGTACCCAGTCTGGATTAGTACCTGATACTGTCTGTAGCACACCTGCCAGGCACAGGTTCCGTATCCGTGGCCAGAGATGGTGATCTGTAAAGCCTGCCAGGTACAGTCTGTAGCTGTCCCACAAATCCCCGTATATGGCAGTCACATGGTGGAACTGTGTGCATGCAGACAGACACACATAAACCAGAAACCTAGGGCAAACACATACCCACACACACAACATCAACATTGGCCCATAACAGTACTCATGGCCATCACACACACACTCACACACACATGTCGATTGTATGGCTCTGTGTAGGCCTCTGGCAAACCAACAACACACCCTGTGCATATGATGAAACCTGTGCCACCTCCTGTCATCTGTAACATTGATGCAGGAACAGGCTAACATGGTGCTGATGCACAGGGTGACTTTGATAAAGTATAGCAATGGTTGAATGTGTAGCATGTTGTCAGCAGTAAAGTGTAATGATATCCTTGAAGGTGTAGCTGAGCAGGCATGATGCATTAAAGCTGTAATTAGCAATGTTGTATTGTTTCCACCAGTGTTTATTCCAATTGTGTTTTGTTTGCCCATGTGCCACTTGGCTGATGTGTGTAGTTGTGTTAGCATGTGTTATACAGTGGACAGTAAGTGTGGGGTATGTGCAGCACAGGTTTGCAGATGAACATTTGTGAACATGGTGGAGGTGCACTGTCTGCATGTACGTGCATATTGGAAACATGGGCAGGGTGACATGCCCTGTATTGGCCAGTGTTAACACTCCATAGTTTCTATTGGTGGCCAGTATGCATGCTACTACACATGTTTTGGAACTTGAGTATGCATGTGTGTGTATGACACAGGTTGACACTGTGCTGTGGGTGATGCTGTTGTTCCTATCTGTCATTGGTTTGCATTACTAAGGTTAACAGTGTCCCAGCTGCATAATCCTGTATTATTGCACACTGTTCACCTACAGGGTTGCATGGATTGTGCTATCACAAACACAAGAAATTCTCACTTATACAGTAAAAGTGCATTAGTCTCATGGACCCCTGCCATAAACTAAATATATAATAGAAGGTGTGATGTTATACCAAAAAAGAGTTACATACCAAGAAGGGATAACCTCTCTGGTCAGTATCATTTGGAAAAATCAATCTCTCAATAAACATACAAGGCAAGGTTAAAAATACAAAATGACAACAATTCCAAAGACAACACTAAAGCTGTCTTTACTGTTGTTCATAATCTACATGGGAAATCTCAGATTGGGTCACAATTAATGTAAATGGTCACAAAGTACACTTATCTTTCTGACATTACCAATTCCTTGTCAGACAGTTTGAATGCGGATTTCACCACCCTGTCACTATACAAGGGCCACATTTCCAGACCTGCAGAACATAATACCTGCTGATTCACAGACACTCTAGTTAAAACATCTCTTTAACAAGGTCCACACCACAGTGGCAATGGTACTGGACAGTGTCCCTGGCTGTGTCATACACAAGCTGACATATGAAGTCACCACTCACCTAAACGCTCTGTCCAGATGGAGCCACTATACAGGTTACATACATGTGGAATGACATATGGTAATGGTGTTCACAGTCCACAAGGGTTGAGCTACAGCATCTTCTCATTTTGGATGCTCCCATTAGGGGTCACCACAGTACATCTGTTTCCATGTCTTCCTGCCCTCTGCATCTTGCGCTATCACACCATCCACCTGCATGTCCTCTCTCACCACAGCCATAAACCTCATCTTAGGCATTCCTCTTTTCCTGTTACCTGGCGGCTTCATCCTTAGCATCTATTTCACAATATACTCTGCATCCCTCCTCAGCACATGTACAAACCAACTTAATCCTGCCTATCTGGCATGGTCTACTAACCTTCAAACCTGGCCTGACCCTCTAATATACTTATTCTTAAACCTGTCCACCCTCGTCACACCCAGTGCAAATGTTAACATAAATTGATTAAGGATAGAACTACAACAGGTCCTGGAAACTCTCACCCTATAAGCCAGACCAATGTTATCTGGAAGGCTATGGAGCACAGCATTATGGAACTCATTAACAGAGACATTATGAACCTGCAAACACTGCACCATACCAACTTAGGTTCTCTAAAGGCCAGATTGTGGCTCCTACACCTAGTAGACTTCAAGCCAGTCAACAAGGCTATAGGTGAGGGAGGGGAGGTCAACACAGCCAAGCTATAGCTCACCAGCAAATCATACCCATCCCACATACTGGTATTAGACATAACCTCAACAGACTGACCATAAACAATTGTTAGATGATGGCTTGACAACTGACGCACAGCTGTAGGACACACACAGTAACATTTGCAACCTCCATGTACTATTCTATGCCAGTAACAAGTGGTATTCACCTGCACTCAGTCCTGGGACCACTCCTGTTTGGCATATAGCTTTCTTAGGTACAAGCAAACACAGTAGGGATATGTCTGCCCATGTTTGATGAAAATGCATACTGTGGGCTATACTTTATTCTCCAGATGACACATACATCCTTCAAAAGGGTATCATACAGATAGATACCTGATGTCAAACTCATGCTGTAAAGCTATAAGCCTAAGAAAGCAGTTATCCACTTTTAGAAAACAAAGTATCCCCAGAGTACCGCAAAGGTAGTAGCCCCCAAAATGTGGAACAGGTACTAATGTATACATAGAGCCATGGGTTAAGTCATCTCTCCTTTGATACTCACATTACCAAAGGGTTTTGGAAATCCCTCTGTGGAACACATAAGCAATAAAGGGTTTGCATGCAGATCTACAGAGGTTGTTGCACACCTATAATGATTAGTCATCTTTGCCAGACTTTGCTTGCTTTGGAACAGGTTTCAAATATACCTCAAGCATAAACCCTCACTCACATTCTTCAATAGAAACTGTGATGAGTGGATGTGAAACAGAAGACGTAGCCCAGGGATCACGGAAGTGGCTAAGCTTGTCACAAGCATACAGAAGTGTCCTATGGTCTGGAAAGCACCAGCATGCTCTGGCAAAGATAGCACATGTGTTCATGGAGAAAGAAGATACTTGAGGTCACATGTATGTATATGGATTTGCCCCACAGCTACCTTACATGTGTAATGCACATACAATTGTCATTGTGATATGTCTTACACTATAAAAATCAAAATCCACTCCATATTGGCCAATGGTGTCACACACCTGGAGCAGAGGCACACAGTCAGCAAGTGCAAGATTCAAACTCTTTCCTAACTACATTATGATACTATAGCAATATGCATTTACACGATGTGCTGTATACATTATTGGGATTTTATTTTTCCACAGGTATATTTGTAGGATGGTGACATCATCGGACTTGACAAAGATGAGTATACCACTTTTAAGGTGTTTGAGTAGTCTCCAAAAACGTTGCTCCACCCGAGAGAGACACACACAGTTGGCAAGTGCATGATTCAAACCCCTACTTAACTACATTATGATACTACAGCAGTTTGCATTTACATGACATGCTATACACATTACTGGGATTTCACCTTTCCACAGGTATATTTGTAGGATGATGACATTATCAGACTTGACAAAGATGAGTATACCACTTTTAAGGTGTTTGAGTAGTCTCCAAAAAGGTTGCTCCTCTCCAGGGAGACATTCATACACCACTGGTAGGTGCAGGATTTAAACCCCTACCTAACTACATTATGATACTACAGCAGTACGCATTTACATGATGCACTATACACATTACTGGGATCTCATCTTTCCACAGGTATATTTGTAGGATGGTGACATCATCGGACTTGACAAAGATGAGTATACCACTTTTAAGGTGTTTGAGTAGTCTCCAAAAAGGTTGCTCTTCCTCAGGGGGAGACACACATACACAGTTAGCAAGTGCAGGATTCAAACCACTACCTTATGATATTACAGCAGTACACATTTACACAATGCACTATACACCTTATTAGGACTTCACTGTTCCACAGGTATATTTGTAGGATGGTGACATCATCGGACTTGACAAAGATGAGTATACCACTGTTAAGGTGTTTGAGTAGTCTCCAAAAAGGTTGCTACTCCCCAGGGAGACACACACAGTTGGCAAGTGCGGTGTTCTTAATCCAAACTAAGTATGTCTTTACACTTCAGCAAGCAATATGGAGTTACAGGGTGCAATACAGACATTACTTGCTGACAGTTTGCACAAAGATTTTTTTCACATTTGCTAACCTCAGCAGGCTTATCATACTAGGTGTATTGTGAGTGTATTGTATGCATAGGCCATGACCATATCATATATGGGTTGATGCACCACATGCTGGCACACACAGGGTCAAACCTTGAGTAGCATCTTACTTTCACCTACATGATACTGCAATATAACAGAAAGATGATAAACTTCAACAATTGGCTGAGCTTCTAGTGTCATTCAAAGGGGATCCAGTCTCTGTCTGCCTGTGATGACATGATAGACAAGCCTTGTTGCTTCGCTACAGATGGTTTGCACCTGTCGCCCCTATACTTCTGAATACTGGCCAAGGCTCGTGCTGTCCCCATATTACCTTTTTTAGGCAAGGCTCAAAGGTTCGTAGGTTCACAGGTAGGTACTAGTCTATCGGCCCTGGAGCCTATACAAGGCCAGCCAAAAAGGTACCCTGGCTTTTTCCACCCAAGAAATTTATTTTCCTGTGCCTCTGTCGTGCAGAGACACAGAAGTGATCCCCAGGGTGAATTTCCTATTTCCCATCCAATAATCAAGATTTTCCTTGAAGAGTGCTAATGAGGAGCTTTGTTTGATATAGATAGGTAGTTTATTCTGGAGTATGTGAAGTCTGTGAGACAGGAATCTATCCCTCCGGCATGTTCTGTTTATTGTGGTGACAAGGTTTAGGTCCCTAGAGCATGTAGGTTCATAGGTTCATAGGTAGGTACTAGGCTATCTGCCCAAGGGCATTTATAAGCCTAGCCAGAATGTGTTGGCTTTCGCCTCCCTTTTAAATTAGTTTCCTGAGCCTCTGTCTAGCAGGGCCACTGAAGTGATCCCAGGGGTAAATTTAAAATTTCCCATCCACTCATCAAGATTCCTCTTGAAGAGAGTCTGCAAGGGGCTCTGCCTAACATCAACTGGGATTTTATTCCAGAGTGAGGGAAGTCTCTGGGACAGGAATCTATCCCTCCAGCACATCCTGTTTATTGCTTTGCTGAGGTTTAATTCACTGGAGCATGTGGCTCTGAGAAATTTGTTTTTCTTGAAGTGAGCATGTCCATTAATTCCAGGTTGGACATGGCCTTATATGTCAGGCATAGATCACCTCTGAGCAGGCAGTAAGCAACCGAGTAGAGCTGGAGTTTCTTTAGTCGAGTTGCATAGGGCATTTCTTTGAGGCCCATGATCCTCTTGGTGAAGTACTTCTGTGGTCTTACCAGCAGTTGCACGTGCCAATTAAGGTACATACCAAATGGGGCATTGTACTCTACTATGGGCTTAATGAGTGATGAGTAGAGGGGCACAATGACTTCTCTTGATCTAGAGGTGAACCCTTTCGTGATTAGGTGGGCTACATAGAAGGAATAACTAACCACTTTGCCAATGTGATTATCAAAGGAGAGGTTACTATCTACCTGGGTCCCCAGGTCCCTAATTACATTTTCCGTACCTAGTGGATTACCACCTATGTGGTAATTTGTGGGCACTTTGTTTTTTCCAAAAGGGATGACTATGCATTTTTTGCCATTCAGCTTGAGGCCATGGTTTTGACACCAGGTATCTGCTCTGTAAGACCTTTCTGGAGGATGTCTGTGTCAGCCAGAGAGTCGATTATGGCCCCCAGTTTACAGTTATCTGGGAACTTTGTCAGCCATAGTCCTCCCATGCTTGCCTGTACCTCAGAGACATATATACTGAACAGGAGGGGTCCCAGGACCGAGACCTGTGGGATGCCACTTGTGACTGGTTTAGAGTCAGACATAGCACCTGCAACTTTGACCATGTGTGTTCTATCCATGAGCCAGCTGGCCACCCATCTCATGACACAGGGGTTAATATTCAAGCTGGTAAGCTTGTCTATGATGCCAGAGTGGGGAATGGTGTCAAAGGTCTTAGTGAGGTCCAGGTAGGCTGTGTGGACTACCTTCCCTTCATCTATGGCCTTGGTAACTGTTTCAAAGAAGTCAACTAGGTTTAGGAGGCAGGATCTGCCTTTAGCAAAGCCAAATTGTGTAGGGTCCAGTATCTGGAGGTTCCCAATGTCTCTGTTTATGAGTTCCATGATAATTTGCTCCATAGCTTTGCAGACCAGGCTGATCGGGCTTATAGGGCGATAGTTCCCTGGTTCTGTTGTGGCACCACCTTTGTGGAGCGGGATGACTGTTGCTGTACGCCATTCTTTGGGTACATAGCCTGTGGTAAGGTTGAGTCTGAACAGTGAATGTAGGTGAGGGTTTAGTTCCTTTTGGAGCTCGTGTAAGATGCAGCCTGGGACACCATCCAGTCCCATTGATGCTGTGTTCTTAGCTTTGGAGAGGGCTGTTTTTAACTGCATGTCCATGAAGTCTGGGGCTCTGCATTCTTCTGGGATGGACACGGGCCCTTTTGGGGGTGGGGGGGGTGAAGTTTGCACTGAACCTGTCCACCAGGATGTTGGCAATGTCAGTTGGTTCAGTGTATTTTTTGCCATTTTGCAGTAGCTGAAAGCATATCTGAGAGTTGCCACCTAAATGTTTGATATAGCTAAAGAAGGCTTTGTGGTTATCTTTAGATTCTTTGGCAATTTTTCTTTAGAAACTGGACTTGGATTATTTTATGAGCGATCGTAGTTTCTTGATAATAATGATCAGTGATGCCTTTCCTTTTTGGAATTTTGCTCTATCATGTGTTAGTTTCCTCCTTCTGTTGTATAGCTTATTTATGGGCAAGGACCACCAGATTGGTTTCTTCTTTTTGGAGGAGTGAGTCTTGGTTTTAATTGGGATGGCTCAATCCATGCATCCCTGTAGATGCTCATAGAATGCACTTGTAAAGGATTTTGCAGATTGGATAGCATTATCCTGTAGCAAGGGGGCTTTGAAAATTTCCACTTCGGTCTTGAGAAGTGTGAAGTTTGCTTTTGAAAAGTTTTTCACAGTTGTTTTGTTGACTGGGGGGTCGGGATGTGGATGTCCAGTGTGATTACTTCATGATCTGATATTACCAGTGAGGGGTTTACCTCTGGTGTGAAACACTGATCCCCCATGTTGGTGATGATCAGGTCCAGTATGTTGTCACCTCTAGTGGCCGTGGTGATCAGCTGTTCCAGGCCGTTTGAGTTTATAAACTCTAGGAAGCATTGGGCAAAGGACTTTGTACTCGAGTAATTCTCCCAGACAATGTTTGGGTGGTTGAAATCTTCTCATATCATGGTGTTTGTTAGGACCTTTATATTTCCCAGTGTTCTCAAGAATACTGAGTGAGGGTCCTGAGACAAGGTATGTGATCTATAGCAGGCTATGATCTGATAAGCAGCTTTGCCCAATGTTAGCTGCACTTGCATGGTCTCCAAGGCCTCGTGCTGTGCCACTAACCTGGAGGTGTGGGTATCCTTTATGAAAATGGATACACCCCCCTCCTTTAGTATTTCAGTCTGGGTTTTGGGGCCGACGCTCGGAGGGATTGGGATTTCTTTAAGTGGAGCATGTCCAACAGCTCTGTGTTTGACATAGCTTTGTATGTTAGGCAGAGATCACCTCTGAGTAAAGCTGTAGTGTTTTGAGACAGTCTGTGTATGGCATGTATTTGAGGCCATTAATCCTCTTTGTGAGGTATTTCTGCAGGCTTTTCAGTTGTTGTAGATGTCTTGTAAGGTACATAGAAAAAGGGGCATTGTACTCTATAATGGATCTAATGAGTGATGAGTAGAGGGGAACAATGACCTCTTTTATTCTGCATGAGACACCTTTTGTGATGAGGTGTGCCACGTAGAAGGATTTCCTGACTACTGTGGCGATGTGATTATCAAAGGAGAGTCTACTGCCCACCTGTGTCCCAAGGTATCTTATCACACTTTCAGTGTTAAGTATACTACCACCTATGTTGTAGTTTATGGGTACAGTGTTTTTACCAAAGGGGATAACAATGCACTTTTTGGCATTGAGCTTGAGGCCATGGCTTTGACACCAGGCATCTGTCTCAGTGAGGCCCTTTTGTAGGATGTCCACATTGTTAGTAGTCTTGATTATGGCTCCTAGTTTGCAGTCATCTGGGAACTTCATTAGCCAGAGACCTTCCATGTTAACCTGTACTTCAGGGAAGTAGATACCAAACAGGACAGGACCCAGGACTGAAGCCTGTGGTATTCCACTTGTCACTGGTCTGAAGTCGGACTTGGAGTCTGTTACTTTCACAGTGTGGGTTGTGTCAGTCAGTCAGTTGGCAACCCATCTTGTGACATAGGGATTTATACCTAGTTTAGTGGGTTTATCCATAATTCCAAAGTGGGGGATGGTGTCGAAAGCTGTGGCAAGATCTAGATAGGCTGTGTGAACCACCTTACCCTTGTCTACGGCTTTGGTGACTGCTTCAAAGAAGTCTATCAGGTTTAGGAGACATGATCTGCCTTTTACAAACCCAAAATAGTTGTGGTCCAGAGTTTGGAGATTACCAATGTCTTTGTTTATAAGTTCCATGATGATATGTTCCATGGCCTTGCAGACCAGGCTCATCAGGCTGATGGGGCGCTAGTTCCCGGGGTCCATGGTGGCTCCCGCCTTGTGTAGTGGGATAACCGTCACTGTACGCCATTCAGCAGGCACAAAGCCTGAGGTGAGGCTATGATTGAACATGGTATGTAGGTGGGGTGCCAGTTCGTTCTGTAGTTTGTGTAGAACGCAGCCTGGGATGTAATCTGGTCCCATGGATGCTGTGTTCCTGGCTTTGGAGAGTGGTTTTTACCTGTGCAGCCATGATGACAGCAATTTTGCGTTCTTCCGGTATAGAGATGTGCTCTTTCATGGGTGAGAGGGGGGTAAAGTTAGGACTGATCTTATCTGCCAGGCTGTTGGCAATATCAGTTGGGTCTGTATATTTAGTGTCATTGTGCTGTAACTCAGAGCAGATCTGAGTGTTGCCATTGAGATTCTTGACATAGCTATAGAATGCTTTGTGGTTGTCTTTAGAATCAGTGTCGACTTTGTTTTCGTAACTAGCTTTGGAGGATTTTATCAGGGATTGCAGCTTCTTCCTGAGGCTGACCACTCATGGGATTTTACCCTCTTTTGCAACAGTTTCTTCCTTCTATTGTGCAGTTTATTTATGGCAGGAGACCACCAGATTGGCTTCCTTTTCTAGGAGGATAGCATCTTGGTTCTGTTTGGGATAGCACGATGCATACACTCATGTAAGTGCTTATAAAGTGCAATTGTGAAGAATTCAGTAGTCTTAACAGTATTGTCCATCTGCATGGGTGTCTTGAAGTTCAGCACTTTTGTCTTAAGAAGCATGAAGTTGGCTTTGGAGACATTTTAACATGGTTTCCTTAATGGGGGGTGGGTCCAGAATGTGGATATGTAGGGTAATTAGCTTATGGTCAGATGGGACCAATGAGCCATTGACTTCAGGTGTGGAACACCGGTCACTCAGGACAAACCAAACCCCATAACCAACACAAATAACCACAAAGTTAGCTAAATGCTACTCATTGCCAGAAGTCTCAGCCTCCAGATGCACACACTCGAGGCACATCTCAGTATGGAGAATATTGATATCTGTGCAGTAACAGAAACCTAGTTCAAGGCTCCAAAGAGCACACCAGCACTACCAGGATACCACTCATTCCATACCTTCCAGCATCAGGACCTGGATCATAGCACATGGGTTGGGGATGTATCCATATTCATCAAGGATACCTACACCTCTCTCTACATGCTCTGTACAGGATATGTACCCATAGAATGTTGCACAGCAACATTCTTCACACTCCACAGGGGTGGGGCCACAAAATCCCCTTGGGATTCATGCTTTATGAGCCTGATGAGTCTGCTCTTTAAGGCAATGGAGCCAATCATAATGGAAGTCAACAATAAAGAGATTGTGAACCTTCACACAGTTGAGCACACCAAGTTTGGCTTCATCATATGCAGATCACACCTCCTGAACTGGGTGGATTTCATTGAGACCATTACCCAGGCTACAGATGATTGAAATGAGCTCAACACAGCCTTCCTATACCTCATTATAGCCTTTGACACCATTCCCCAGTCAGGTATCATAGATGAACTCACCAACCTGGGCATGAATCCATACATCACAAGATGGATTGCAAACTAGCTCACAGATAGATTCCACAAACTAAGAGTTGCTGGCTACATGTCAGACTCTACACCGGTAACAACTGGTGGCCCCCAGGGTTCAGTCCTGGGGTCCCTCCTGTTTGGTATAGACTTCTCAAATGTACATGCCAACACAGGAGGGTTGTGGTCGACTAAGTTTGCTGGAAACTGTAAAGTGTTTGCCATAATAGATTCCCCGGATGACACAAATATTCTCCAGAAGGGACTCTATGAGACAGATGTGTGGTGTCAGAATCAAGCTCAATGTGGAGGAATGCATAGTGATCCCCTTTGGTGAAAACAAAGTACACACAAACTACCACATAGGTGTTACCCCTTTAAAACTGACAAGGTAATAAGGGATCTGGGGACACAAGTAGATAGTCATCTTTCCTTTGACAACCATGTTGCCAAAGTGATTGGGAAATCCTATGTGGCCCACCTAATCAACCAAGGGTTTGCATCAGGATCCGAACAGGTAGTGGTGGCTCTCTACTCTTAAGTCATCAGACCAATCATTGAGTACAATGCACCATTTTGGATGTACTCAACCACGCATATCCAGCAGCTGTAGAGACCACAGAGGTACCTCACCAAGAGGATTACTGGCCTCAAACAGTTGTGTTATGCAACACAACTGGTAAAACTAAATCTGTTCTTCATTGCGTACCGTCTACTCGCGCACACTCTGCCTAACATACAGAGCCATGTCCAACACATAACTGCTGAGCATGCTCCATCTACAGATAACAAAATTGAGTCACCCTACACACTCCAGGGATATGAACCTCATCACAACAATGAATACAACATGCTGGTGGAATAGAGTACCATCCCAGATACTTGCCTTACTGTGGAACAGAGTTCCAATGTACATCAGACAGAGCCCCTTGCTGACACTCTTCAATAGGAACCTTGATGAGTGGATGGGAAGCAGACAATTCACGCCAGACATCACATCAGCAGCCCCACTAGAAAGAGGCTTAGGGTACTAACTATTAGAACGAGGGCTTGGGAGACTACCCAATGGGGTGGTGAAAGCTGCACAACTTGCCTAGGCTAACATATGCCTTATTAAAGATAGGTTCATAGGTATGTAGTAGACTATGTGACAGGTACATGTCTACAGATAGTAGATGTGTACTTCATTGTACCATCATGTTGTACAGCAGGCACATCGACCACATACACTGTAATGTTTACAGATACTGGTGGCTGTTATGTACAGTGGGTGAGATGTGCACCTCATGTCTTTTGTGCCATTGGGATGTGTGCTGGGTGGAACAGTCCTGGATGGCTCCCTGTCATGGTCACCCTCTTACACACATCTCTGCCCATCCATCTTTGGCTTATTATACTGTGTTCCCATATATATATATATATATATATATATATATATATATATATATATATATATATATATATATAGGTACATAGGTAGGTAATAGGCTATCTTAGTATGGCCAGAGTGTGCAGCTATCACCACCCATAGAGTTAGTTCCCTAGGCCTCTGTATAGTAGAACTGATGAAGTGATCCATGGTGTGACAGTTCAGTTTCACATACACTCATCAAGGCTCCTCTGGAAGAGTGTCAGTGAGGGACTCAGCTTAATGTAGGTTGGGAGGGAGTCTGTTCCAAAAAAAGGGAAGTCTGTGAGTTATTAATGTATCCCTCCAACATGTTCTATTTATTGTTGTGATGATGATATCCCTAGAGCATGTAGTACAGTGAGCTTGGGGTTAATTCAGACAGCACATGTACATCCATTCTGCATTGGACATGGACCTGTCTGTTGGGCAGAGATCACCTGAGTAGTCAGTATGCAACAGAGTACAGATTGAGTTAAATTCAGTCTTGTTGCATGGGGCAACTGTTTGAGGCCAGTAATGCTCTTGTTGAGGTACGTCAGTGGTCTTTCCAGCTGCTGAAGGTGCCTAGTCAGATTCATCGCAAGTGTGTTGTGGTACTCTATGATGGGTCTGATGACTGATGACTGATGACTGATGAGTAGAGGGAACCTCCTTTGACCTACATGCAAAGAACTTGGCAGTTTGTGGGAACATATAGCATAATTTACTAACCACTTTGTGAATGTGTTTCTGGAAGTAGTGTCCATAGATCCCTTATTATTACCTCCATATTTAGGGTGTTGGCACCTATGTGGTATATGTATGACTGTAGCTCGAGCCCATAAGTTTGACACCACATCTGTCTGATTGAGTCCCTTTTTAAGGATGTCTGTGTTGCCCCAAACATCGATTATGACATCCTTTTTGCAGTCATCCACAAACCTTGCTAAACATAGCCCTCGTGTTTGACCGTATTTCTGAAAAGTATACACCAGACAGGAGGGGTCCCAGGACTGAGCCATGGGGGACAGCAGTTGTTACCAGCTTGAACAGGAGACCACAATTCTTACCTTGTCAGATCTATCTGTGCCCCATTTGGCAATCCATCAGATGACATACATGTTTATGCACAGGTTGTTGATTTTGTGGATACGACGTGTGTGGGATGTTGGAAAAGGGCTTTTCAAGGTCTATGTAGGCCGTGTGTAGCTCATTTCAGTGATGCATGTCCTGGGTGACTGCCTTGAAAACTGTCTTGCAGGTTTAGGAACCAGGATCTGCCCCTGACCAAACCAAAATGGGTAGGGTTGGGTGTTTGTAGGCTCCAAATAGCTCTGTTTATGAGTTCCATAATGATGTACTCCATGGCCTTGCACATCAGGCTTATTAGGCTTATAAGACAATAGTTCCCATGGTCTGTTGTGCACCAACACTCGTGGAGTGTGCCAAACATTGCTGTAACCCTTTCAACAGTTTCATATTTTGTACAGACACTGAGTCTCAACAGACTGTTCAGGTGCAGGGTCTGTTTGTTTTGGAGTTCACATATGACACAGCCAGGGAAACCATGTTATCCCATACACACCGTGTTTTTACGTTTGGAAAGAGCTGTTTAACCATTGTACATGTGATTTCTGGGTTTTCACAATCTCCAGGTATGATAATGGGCCCTGTTGTCAGTGAGAAGGGGGTAAATATGTATGAACCTGTCTGACAAGATCTTGGCAATGTCAGTCATATACATGTATTCATTTACAGTTTGCACTGACTCAGAACATATATGTGTTTACATTGATATTTATGACATAGCGAAAGAAAGCTTCATGGTTCTCTATGGACTCTTTGACCATGGCTTGGATAATGTTAGGAGTGCTCATTGTTTCTTGATGATACTGATCGGAGAATTATTGATCTTCTTTGGTTTTTCACTTTCTTTGAACAACTTAAGTACTTGGAGGGCATAGTTTGATTATGACAGGTGTCCAATATATTATATGAGTCTGTTTTCATATCAGTGTGTGCACAAGGCAGGATTGGTGAATAGTGACAAGTGTCTGGAGTAAGAAATGCAACTGCCAGATATGTGTGGCCCACTGCTGTACTCAGACATGGTCTAAGTGTGTGAGCATGCCTAGTATGACCTTTCAGTATGTTGCTGACTGAAATTTGCTAAATGTGTTTGTGTGTGTGAGCATGCCCAGTATGAGCATATATACTATATGTGTGTGAAAATCAAGTTGGTTTTTACTTCAGGGCTCACCTTTGTGTTGTACATCAACAGGAAGCACAGTGTGCCTACCAGGCTTCCATGAGTCATTCTACATACAGTGGGGACAGCTATTATTTGTATAATTCTACCCGGGGGGCACACCTGATTGTTACTGTGGGTGTACATAGGATGAAGGGTTCACCTGACACTTATATACATTTGCTAGGCCTGCACTGCTATGTCAGGTACTCCATTTCAGTCTGTACTGTTGCCTATCATACTGGCTTGAGGCATACCACTGCACTACAGACCTTAGCTTCCAATTAGACGCATATTAGTTTGTGACTTCATAGCCTACCCAACCCACATCACACTGCCTGGCTTGCTGTTATCTGTCTGCATAAGCATGGGGGGAGGTTACTCATATGCCTCTTCAGAGGGCATGATACAGCATTTGTTTGTGTTTGCGTTTGTCTACATTTGTCCTGCTGTTTGTGACTGTTAGGTATGTGACCCCCCCCCCCCAACTGGTATGTGTGAGTGAGTTAAGCTGTGTCGGTGACAGTGAAATGCTGTCATGGCTTAGTGGTTCAGTACTGTGACTATAGTGCACAGTATCCTGAGTTTGAGCCCTGTCACTGCTTTTTATTTTCCTGCTTGTCAGACTAGACTGCTTAAGGAACAGTAAAGCAGGTGTGAGCATGTTTACCAGACTTTGCTCAACTTTGCCCGACCTTGCCCGACTTTGCCCAACATTGCCCGACGTTGAGATGGTTAGCACGGTGCACAGCTATGCACAATTGTATTTAAAGATGCTCAATACTGGTAAAATGTGCTTAGCAGTGCTTTATATTGCTTAAAATAGGGCACTCATGCCTCAGGTAGTGCTGTAGGGCTGGCTATGTTGGATGCACATAGTACACTCCCTATACATGTTTGAAAACAGGTAGTGTCAAGTTAGGCATCCCTTTTACTGTATGTGCGAGTCAGAGAGAGGTGTCATTTCCAGGGCTCCTACTGAGTCAGTGTATGTGCTATGCGTTGCCTCTTTGCCAAGGCCAGGGCATACTGGGCATGCCTCCTTCTGCCTACTGGGGCAGGCTCAGGTTGTTCCTCCTCTGAGTCATGCTGTGCCTGTGCAGGCCTTGGCAATGGTGGGGGGCTGTTTGGCCCTGCCCCATGCTGTTCCTGCTGCAGCTGTTTTCGCAGGATCATATTGTGTAGCATGGCACATAAAATGACAATTTGGGTACAAGTAGTTGGTGAGTACTGCAAGGCTCCACCAGATGTGTCCAGGCACCGGAACTGTGACTTGAGCATCCCAAACACATGCTCAGTAATGTTTCTTGTTTGTGCGTGTGCCTCATTATGGAGTTCTTGTTCGGGTGTGTGTGCATTTCTGATGGGTGTCATCAGCCACGGCTCCAGTGCGTATCCAGCATCCCCCACTAGGTGACCGTCAGGGATGTCCCCATTGGCAAATCTCTGGTACAGCTACATCAGATGCCAGATGTGGGAATCATGACAGCTTCCAGGGCAGCCAACACACACATTCATTATTATGCCCTATGCATCGCACACGACCTGGCAGTTGATGGAGAGGAAGCCCCAGCACTACCAGGTTATACCTCATACCATGCTTTTTGGCCCCAAAACTTGGACCGAACCACAAAAAGAGGGGGAGTATCAATATTCGTCAAAGATACCCACACCTCCAGGTTGGTGGCACAGCACGAAGCATCAGAGACTATCCATGTGCAACTAACAGTGGGTAAAACTGCCTTCCAGTTTATAGCCTGCTACAGACCACCCTCCCAAACCCAGGAACCCCACTCGGCCTTCCTGAAAACACTGGAAAATATGAAGGTCTCACCAAACACCATTATATTGGGCGACTTCAACTACCCAAACATAGACTGGGAGCATTACTCTAGCTCCAACACCCTAGCTCAAAGGTTCCTAGAATTTATAAACTCAAATGCTATGGAACAACTTGTTACCACTCCCACAAGAGGGGAAAACATACTGGACCTGATCATCACCAACATGGGGACTCTATGCTCCAGACCAGAAGTGTATCCCTCACTGGTAAGATCAGACCATAAACTAATCTCACTGGATATTCACATCCCGACCCCACCCCCTGCCCAGAAAACCACAGTGAAAAACTTCTCTAAAGCAAATTTCACACTCCTCAAAACCGAGGTGGAATCCTTCAAAGCCCCTGGGCATGTGGAAAATACGGCCCAGACCGCAGAATCCTTTATAAACGCATTCTATGAACACCTTCAGGAATGCATGGATCATGCAATCCCAAATAAAACCAAGACCCAATCCTCCAAAGGCAGACATCCTGCCTGGTGGACCCCAGCCATAAACAAACGATACAATAGAAGGAGGAAGCTACTACATGATAGAGCAAAATCCCAAAAAGGGAAGGCATCTCTGTTCAGTGTTAGCAAAAAACTACGGGCACTCATAAAATCGTCTAAGGCCAGCTTCGAGAGAAAAATTGCACAGGACACTAAGGATAATCACAAGGCTTTCTTTAGTTATGTTAGGAACCTGGGTGGGAATTCCCAGATATGCTCAGAATTAGCCCAAAATGACAAAAATACACCAACCTACAGACACTGCCAACATCCTAGCTGACAGGGCCAGCACGACCCCCCCACACCACCAAAAGGGCAAATATCTATCCCAGCAGAGTGCTGCCCCCCCTGACATCTCAGATGCTCAGGTAAAAGCCGCCCTCTCCAAAGCAAAAAACACAGCATCAATGGGACCAGACAGTGTCCCGGGCTGCGTCCTACATGAACTCCAAGAAGAGCTAAACCCAAACATAAAACTACTGTTCAATCTCAGCCTTACCACAGGATATGTACCCAAAGAGTGGAGTACAGCAACAGTGGTCCCTCTCCACAAAGGTGGTGCCTCAACGGATCCTGGAAACTATCGCCTATAAGCCTGACTAGCTTGGTCTGCAAAGCTATGGAAAGGATCATCATGGACCTCATAAATAAAGATATTGGGGACCTACAGACACTGGATCCTACCCAGTTCAGCTTTGTTAAGGGCAGATCCTGCTTCTTAAACCTGGTCGATTTCTTTGAAACAGTCACCAAGGGCATTGACAAGGGGAAGGTGGTCCACACAGCCTACCTGGACCTCACAAAAGCCTTTGATACAATACCCCACTCGGGAATTATAGATAAGCTCACCAGCTTAAATATAAACCCCTATGCCACTAGATGGGTTGCAAACTGACTCAAGGACAGAACCCACATGGTTAGAATTGCTGGAGCCATGCCAGACTCCAAACCAGTTACAAGTGGCGTCCCACAAGGCTCAGTCCTGGGACCTCTCTTGTTCGGTATATATTTCTCGGAGGTACAGGCCAACACGGAAGGACTGTGGCTGACCAAGTTCGCAGATGACTGCAAACTGGGCACCATAATCGACTCTACAGCCAACACAAGCATCCTCCAAAAGGGCCTCATAGAAACAGACAACTGGTGCCAGAGCCATGGCCTCAAGCTAAACGCCAAAAAGTATATAGTCATTCCCTTTGGCAAAAACAAAGTGCCCACAAATTACCACATAGGTGGTAATCCATTAAGTACGGAAGAAGTAATTAGGGACCTGGGGACCCAAGTTGATAGCAATCTCTCATTTGACAACCACATGGCCAAAGTGGTTAGAAAAACATTTTATATAACCCACCTAATCATGAAGGGATTTACATCTAGATCAGGGGAGGTCATCGTGCCTCTTTACTCATCCCTCATCAGGCCCATAATTGAGTACAATGCCCCTTTTGGAATGTACCTTACCAGACACCTACAGCAACTGGAAAGACCCCAAAAGTACCTCACCAAGAGGATCAAAGGGCTCAAACAGATGCCATATGCTGCCCGGTTAAAGAAACTCCAGCTCTACTCAGTGGCATACCGCCTGCTCAGAGGCGATCTGTGCCTGACATATAAAGCCATGTCCAATCCAGAATTAATGGACATGCTGCACCTCAGAATACCCAAATCCCATTGAGTTACGTGCTCGAGAGACTTGAACCTCAGCAGTGAAATAAATAGGACATGCTGAAGGGACAGATTCATAACCCAGAGGCTCCCTTCACTCTGGAATAAAATTCCAGTCCAGGTTAGGCAGAGTCCCTCAATGACTCTCTTCAAGAGGAATCTTGATGAGTGGATGAGGAATCGTAGGTTTACCCCGGGTATCACTTCTGTGTCACTGTTAGACAGAGGCACAGTATACTAACCTCGAAAAAGGGCATAGCAAAATTAATTTAAAATGGGTGGCGAAAGGCAAACACACTCTGGCTAGGCTTATAAATGCCCTAGGGCAAATAGCCTAGTATGAACCTATGAACCTATAAACTAGGATCAGGAAGGTTACTTTTGCGTTTTGTTTTTTACGGACTGCAGGCTGGTTTGTTAAAATCTTGCAGTCTCCATTTCGTTCCTTGAAGTGCTCCTATGTACCTACATTTCACAGTGTGACATTTCAGGGAGAGACAACATATTGAACATCTTTGCCGTCTTAAGTAGTGATGGAGCTATGTTATGGTGTAAGTAGTGAAGGAGCTATGTTATGGTGTAAATAGTGATGGATCTATGTTATGGTATATGTAGTGATGGAGCTATGCTATGGTGTTTCCAGTGGGTGAGCAGCACCTTGCCCAAGACCCCTGTCAATGTACTGATCTGTTCCATCATAATTCAATTGTTCTGCTATAAGTACATGGACAATAGCACGACTCTAGGACAAAGTTAAGCTCAACAGTCTCTGACAAAGATCCCAAGTCAGGGATGCACTTTGGTAGCACTGACAGAAAGTGGAAATAATACAAAGACTTGAATTTCCAGACTTTTCCTGGAGACAAGGATGGCTGTACACATAACAGTTGTTTGGTGACTGAAATCCATCAACATTTCTCAATAAACTATCCTTTTTTAGAAGGAACTGAGCAAACTGTTCAGTAAAATCAGAAATGTTCCTGAAAATCAAGGGCAGCTGAAAGGGCTGCTAAGAATCAACTCTGGTGGATCACTGGGCAGTGAAACAGTGCTAATTATTAAGATGGTATAAGAAAGGTTCTTAATCTGAGAGACGGTGATTTGATTAGGCATATTTTTTTACTAGAAATTAATCACTTAGCAGATTATGTGCAGCATGATGTTTGAAGGCATCAATATAAAGGGTAACTAATCAACATATTGTGCTAATAACCAGTGAGACCGGATGATTATTTAAGCCAAAGAGGGATTAATGCATATCAAATAATGAAGTGGATAATAAAATTAAATTAAAAATAAATCAATTTAAAACTGCTCTGTTTCTTTTTATTTATATCATTCACATTACCTGAATGTTATAGAGAGCATTTATCATATTATGCACTATTTACCAAATTTTTAACAAAGAATATACTTACACAACTGAAGTCTGCATCACAGAATCAACTATAATTATATTAATAAGGTGGTAGGGTACTATTCCACAATAATGGAGGCAGTGAGATCATAACTATGCCTCATGTCATAGGAATGATTACAGTGAACAGTAAAGTATCACAACTGGTTGGTAATGCCTTATTGCTTAAAAGTAGGCCATTTTTCTTTCTAGCAATTTAACCTTTTCCTGAAGAGCCTATTACTGTAATTTTTAGGGCTGGAACTATAACCCCTGTATATTTAAGGGATAATTCCAGTGACTGAAAGATTTCATTTCTCATTCTTAATGTGAAAATATAATGTTGATATGTCTTTATGCTTAGCTGAATTAACTGCAGATTTCCTTCATTTGCACTGTACATACCTTGAGTCACAGTGATTGGTTATGTACACTGGACACTATTAATTATTCATGGATTAGTACTAGCCTAACTGCCCTTGTTGGCCATTTTAAACCTAGCCAGTTACCCCATGTGAGAATCAAACTCTGTACCTTGTGTCTGTAAGGTAAACACTTTAACCACTATGCCAACCCCCCACCCTATTAATGCATTATCAACAGCATCATTGCATGCATCTAACATGTGCACCATTTTTAGACATAGTCAAGATTGCAAGACGCTGGGCCACCTTTAACCCTCCCCTCATATAGACACACACACACACATACACACACACACACACACACACACACACACACACACACACACACACACACACACACACACAAAGTCTGACAGTGTTGCAGGGACCGGAGTCTCACACACACATTTCAGGGGAGTTGAGTCTCTCTCTCACACACACACACACACACACACACACACACACACACACACACACACACACACCCATGCCCACACTCACACAATCTGAAGGTGTTTCAGGGAGCTCAGTCACATAATCTCTTACATACACACACACACACACACACACACACACACACACACACACACACACACACACACACACACACACACACACAGACTGACCAAGACAGGTTTCAAAAGCTTTAGGGCTCCTTCCATGTGCCTTAGCCAGTGGTAAGTGGGAGGCTATAAATAAAAGTACAGTTATCTAAGTGAACTTACCATTTCATTCTTAATCTGAAAATATAATGCTGATACATCTTTATGCTTAGCTGAATTAACTGCAGACTTCCCTCATTTGCACTGTACATACCACAGTAAGTGGTCATGTACACTGGATACTATTAATTCTTCATAAGTGGGTAGGGCACAAAACATACCAGAACGTTCTTGCTTCAGAAGATAGGGAGGTCAAAGCCCTGCAAGATAAGAACAAACCAACCTCAAATCCCAAACCCTAGCAAAAAATAACAAAAATAGGAGGATGGAGGGAGAAGGCAGCTTCTGCAGCAGTGATCTATTGAATCATTTACTGTTATGGTACGTTTAAGATCACTACTGCACTAACTGTAAATAATATGGGATGAATACCAGAGCTTATTGTGTAAGGGAGGAGGAAGCTGGATGAGAGTCCAGGATTTCTTGGAGAATAGTCATAGCAAAGCTGCTGCTCTAAACCTAGAGAAGGAATCGAGTTTATGATGCTTGGTAAAGATGTGCACGGGTGACCAGGTTGCTTAGGTTCATAGGTGGATATTAGGCTAACTGCCCTGAAGGGCCATTTTAAGCCTAGCCATGGTATCCCATAAGGTGTTCAAATTACTGTTATCATGATTTTTATTATTATATTTTCCATTTGTGAATGATTTTTTTCCAGGGTCATATCACTGAGTATTAAAAAGGGATCCTGCTGCAGGATAGGGCATTTAGGCACTTCTGCTGTCCATTATAATAATGGGAGGCAGACTTGTGGTAAATTTCCTTTATCCCATCCATTGATCTAAGCTGAGAGTCTATCCCTTTCCAAAAAGCCACAAAAGTAGCCAGGGCTCTAGTAGAATGGGTCTTGACCTTGCCTATAAGTAGCAGGAAGTGCAACCATTTAGAAATAATCTGTTTAGACACTGGATGGCCCTTCTTCTTACCTAATAGGATCATAGGTACTTACTAGGTTGTTGATCTGTGAGGATCGCAACAAGCCTAGCCTTACATTTCAATGGTGGTTTTTAGCCCTTATAGTTTGTGTATGAATGACACAGTAGCGGGCAGGACAAGGATAGGTTGGGATATTTGCTTGTTGCCCCTTTCCATAAGGGACATGGGTGCTAAGCCAGGGGTGAATTTATGATTTCCCATCCAGTCATCCACATTTCGTTTGAATAGAGTAAGAGAAGTAATTTACTTTATACAGTGGAAGATGGCTCCATTAGGAGTGGTATTCTCTGTGATGCATATCTCTATCCCTCCAACATGTCCTGTTTATGTTGCAAGCAAGATTGAAATCTCTTAATTGAGTGTTTATACTATCACTGGACTTGCAAATGTATAATAGGTCTGAAAGGATATGGTCTGCTGAGGCTCTGTATGTAAGGCAGAGGTCATCTCATAGTAGCATCTATGATTCTGAGAAGAGGGACAAAACTTTGAAATGGTCTGTATAATTCTTATGATTTAGGCCACTGATTTTCTTTCACTGAGAAAGTGTTGGTGGTCATTCCAGTAGTGCCAAGTGTTTCGATAGGTATATACCAAAAGGGGCATTATATTCAATGATCAGCCTTATGAGAGCCGAGTACAGTTGAATGATTATATCCTTGTACCTATATGCTATATCTTCAGATATAAGCTGTGGGATGAAAAACGATCTCCTTACAATAATCATGGCTGGCATTACATGTAGGTGAACTAGGCAACAGCCTAGGATGCCACGATTGTAGGGATGCACTTTCACTATGCGTTTATTTATTAGAGCAATATTTCTTTGCTCTAAAAATAAATAATTGCAGTTCAACTGCTAAAAGAAAATGGTGCAGAACATCAGGCTACCCAGAGGGCAGTGTTCTAACGGATCTGACTTTCAAGTCATGTTAGGTCATGGAAGAAGAGATCTCACAACATTCAAATATAGGCCCAAAGCTGCCTGAAGGAGTGTTTTTTGTTTTTTTCTAGTACAGTAGAAGTAATGGCAGTTGTTGCCAAGGAAAAATCAGGGATTTTGTGCATACTTCTGGACAGAGGAATGATGTGGTGTTAGTGAGATGACACTGATATTATGCTTACAAGATGCAAATACAGTTATGCTGTTGCCTGATAGCAGTGATAAACCCAATAGTTTTCATAGTTATTCTGGCTTCATGATTTGTGTGTTGAGGGGATGAGGGGAATGGCACAGAAAGATAAGTGTGCTTTTACAATAACGTTGTCAGTACTCAACCAGGTATTTTGGACAATATTTCTGGCTTTGTGATTTGTGTGAGCAGTTGGGATGAGGGGACTGAAATGGTGGAAAGTATTATGACTGTTTTTATAATAATGCTGGCAGTGATTCGACCATGTATTTTGAGCAACAAGACTGTTACTAATAATGTGAATGTTTTCTTTAAATTTAAACCTTCGTCTTTTCAGCTAACCTACCCCCTTTAGTGAAGAAGTTTGAACATATAGTCATTAAAGAGATCGCTAATAACCAGACAACAGTTTTTATGAATTCTGAACTTAATCTGATTATGGCCGAAATCTGCCTTTGATGAACGTTCCAGAATTTGATGGACAGCAGTCAATAAGACTGACAAGAGTGGAGCAGTAGTAATGTGGGAACCTAATGATTATTGTAATGAGGTACTACAAAAGCTCAATGACTGTACATATTATTCAACATTATATCTGGACCAAGTTTTACAGTTTAGACAACGGATACATGAATATCTTAAGTAAATGATCCAAAATAGTATGGTTTCAAAATAATTTAGGTTACAGTTTATGGTTGAAAGCCTCAGAGATTTTATATACTACCTAAAATACATAAAGGTTTGTCATCTCCACCAGTGAGTCCCATTGTGACAGGTAATGGGATACTGACTCCTGTATTAAAGATACTACTGAATTTATGTTCCTAATGAGATCAAAGGTACTAGGCAATCAGTGTACAGACCATTACAAACCTATCAAAAAACCCTATTCAAAATTTCCCTCCAGACTCAAGGAAGACAAGACCAGATAGATTGGGGGAGAATTTAAGGCTGCTCATCCAACTATCCAGGTTTACCTAGGTGGTGGCAAGACTGTTTCTCTGCTTGCATATAAAAAACTTTGTTCCTGAGGTGAGGGATACAGTGGTATATTAATCTATCATGTCAATGTGTCTTATTTATTTGTTGATGAAATTTGTGTTCCTTTAACCAGGTGTTTGAGGTACTGTTTGTTTTGTGAAGGAATAGGAAGTCAAAGAGGCCTGGATCTTTCATTGCTTAAAAGGCTAGACACAGATCTCCATGGAGGGGTCTGTAAGAGACCAAGTACAGAGACTACTAAGGTTTCTGAGACTGATGATCTTTTTAGTTATGAATCTCTGAGGTCTGTTCAGCTGAGCAATATATTTAGGCAAATACATGCCAAAAAGGGCATTATATTCAATAATGGATCTGTTGTGATATAAGTAAAGGGGAATTGAGACTTCTTTGCATCTAATTGAGATGCGTTTGGAAATTAGAAGAGCCATATGGAACTATTGTGGAGACATGATGGTCAAATGATAAAGAATTTTCAAAATGACTGTCTAGATCCCTTGATGGTGTCTGATTGGAGGGGTATGCCACCTATATTGTATGTGAAAATGTTTTGTTTATCAAATTGCACTATGATACATTTTTTCACATTTACTTTGAATCCTTTGTCCTTGTACCTGTAGTTAACATAGTCTAACCCATGCTGAAGCAATTGTGTCTCAGTGGAAGATCAAATAACAACACCCAATTTACAGTCATCTGTGAATTTAGATAGCTGAATGCCAGGAGTGTTTGCCTGAAGGTCTTAGAAACAGATGCCAAATAGGAGACGGCACAACACAAAGCCAAATGGTCCATGACTGATAACTCTTTTGCTTTCAGGATTGGCACTTGCAACTCTAACTATAAGGATTTTGTCAAGGAACCAGTTACCTATCTACTACACAACATAAGGATTTAGGTTCATAGGTAGGAACTAGGCTATCGGCCCTGGGGCCTATATGAGCCTAGCCAAAAAGGTTCCCTGGCTTTCGCCACCCAAGAAAATTATTTTCCTGTGCCTTATATTCAGATTTTCAAATCTGTCAGTAATGCCTGCATGAAGAATAGTGTCAAAGGCCTTGGCCAGCTCTGGGTATGCTTGATGTATTACATAACCACTATATATATATTGCTTGTGTTAGTTTATCAAATATATTAATGAGGTCAAAGAGAAAAGACCTTCCTTTGACAGAACTGAACTGATGAGTGTCCAGGGTTAACAGATGATCAAAGTCCATTTTAATGAGGTCTGAGGTAATATGCTCAGTAGCTTTACACATGAGACTAATAAGTCTATAGTTACCAGGGTTCCAGGTTGGACAGCCCTTGTGTAACAACATTACAATGTCTGTTTTCTAGATCTCAGGAATGTAACCAGTGGAGAGGATTTGATTAAGTAGGGGTTGATATAAGCCAGATTTGTAGCTAATAATCAGGCAACCTGGTATATTATCAGGCCACATGGGGGAGGTGTCTTAGCTTTTGAGGGGAGTTGAGAGAACTTGTTTCACAGTAATTAAAGGGGTGACTGGGACTGTGGAATCTATGAATTGATATAACTGTTGGTGGAGTAAAATTTTCAGCAAATTTGTCAGCTAGGACATTTTCTATTTCCTTTGGGTCACAGTGACATATGTAATACAAATTTATCTTATTTGCGTACCCTGGATATATAGTCAATATTACTAATATTCCAGATGACACTGGATTGAGTGCTATTTAAGGATACAAAAAAAGTTTCTTTACTTTAAACTATAGCAAGTCCCTCATTATAAATACAGCAAGTGCCTTACTACAGTCTAAATGCCAGTCAGGGAATACTAAACCACTTCAGTCTTGACAGCTATTGCACTATCGGCATTAATTTCTGAGCAGCTGTAGTATGCAATCACCCGAGTGGCATCATCCAATCTCACCCTTGACACATTGAACCCAGGGTGGCTGCCCCCCCCCCACCCCATTTTAATTATATCTCTAAACTATCTCAGGTTTATACACTTTTGAATACAATAATTGTTTTGGTGAAACTGACCCAAACAATGTAAAACAGTCCCCAAAAACAGATCCAGCAAACTCCAAATGCTAAACAAACTTGCCTTTGATGGGAGGTAGCCGGATAAATTAGAAACACAGCAGACCAAATAAAACAAATCTTCTAATTTATTGTGCAAAAATAAAAGTGAGTGATTTCGCAGTGACAACCACTGCTTCATCAGACATTTTCTACAAGCCACGTCCACACATAAATACTGTTTGAAATCCAAGGAGACCAATCCTATTCGTGTAACAATTAATTAAACTTAATTGCATCCAGAGATAAAGTGTTTTTTAAAGTAACAGTACACCAATACATTATAGCATGATCCTATTAGCAAGTCAGTAAAATACAAAATACAAAATATAGAAATACATCCCTACAGATATATACCCTTATCAAGATTAGTGTGCATGGGGCTATTTTAATTTCCTAGACGTAAAGGCTGGCTTCAGGGGCACATTATCATTAAGACTTCATCCCCTGTGTGCCCCTAGTCTTAGAATCCACTTCACTTCAAGATTCTCTGTTGAATTTACCAAGTCTCCCAACCTAGCACTGATGTTTTGTACTTGCCGGATTTGAAACAGGAAAGAATGTTCTTCGCCATTAGCCAAAGTGTGTTTGTCTAAGGCACTGCAGTCCTGCCCTCTCCTGGTACAATAAACATGGTCTCTACTTCTTTCTCTGAGATGGCGGTTTGTTTTTCCTACATAGAATTGATAACATATTCTACAGTGAGCAAGGGCAACTTGAATGACATAACTAAGAGACAATGGAAGCTTAATGAGGAAAATATAGTAAGATATAAGTACATTAGTGTACAAACGGTGATTTAATGCATTTTATCTATATAAGTAATCCAGTCCAATTAGGGACACATACATTATAAAAAAGAAATGAAGAAAAAGGATTTGAAAGAGATACAGCTACAGTGTAATAAAGGGGAGTTAAATGTGATACATGTAAAATATATTTTAATTGCAGAGCTAAGATAACAGTGAGAAAAGTAGATACATTAGTGGATATCCCATATACTGCAGGTATTACACATCAAATGTGCAACCATAAAGTTGTATACTGCAAGTAACAGTATGCTGTAGTCCCACCTATCATGTAAAACAGTTAATGAACTCTACAGCTGTTGCTCTATACACTTCAGAAAGGGACGTTTTATTGTCATTTTATCACTTCTAAACATAGAAATCCTGATGCAAAGTTAAAATAATGTTCGAAAAGTATATGTTGTGTATTAATTAAGCAATAACCAACAATGTCATGTTGTATATTGAAGATTTACCCATGGTTGGTGTGGTTTAATCACGAGGGTGAAGCCCAAGTGATTAAATAAAGCCAACTGTGGGTAAATTTCAATATATCACAACCGCAGAGTTGGGTATTTCTATTATACAATGACATTGTTTAAGAAAAAAAAAACCTCACTTTTCTTAAATAATGTCTTTGTGCTGCCCTTCCATTTTTCTGGTATCCTGGGGCTTTTTCTGATGTACTGCGCATGCATGTGGGACTTGTGTTCCCATGCTTATGCAGTACATCAGTGTTGTGCAGAGGTAGCAACAGAGAAAGGAAGATCTCCATTGTTTTTTTTTTTTAATTAAAAATAAAAAAAGAAACTGGGAGACTTTTTACGTTCGGGAGAGCCGGGACAGACAAAACAAAAGGATAATCAGATAAGTTTCTTTCGTTTTGCAGAACCCACTTGATTATCCTTTTATTTTTGTCTGTACCATCTCCCTCATTCATTTCAGGTTTTCCGCTTTCTTTTTTTGTGCAAAAAAAGAAAGAAAAGTAAAAAAAAAAAAAATACGAGATATACAAATGGGAAAAAGTTCGAGTGACTGGGCCTTTTTCCATTAGTATATTCTCAGATTTACAACAGGCACTCTGGCTGGGCTGGCCAATCAGCATGCTCATTTTTGAATATTAATGGCCAGTCACTGTATAATATAAATTATACAATGGTAGCTCATTAGTATTCAAAAATGAGCAAGCTGATTGGTTAGCCCAATATTTATGCCCATTGTAAATCGAGCATATACCAACAGAAAAAACTCCGGCCACTAAAGTGTGACCGCACTTTCTTCTCTTAATATATCCTCCATTTTAAGGGTCCAGATATTGACAATGTCAAAAACTATGCCGCATATTTTAGGTCTGTCCCTCATAAAATTTGTGGGTTTCTGAATGAGGAGTGAAGACACTAAATAATGACAACACATTACAGTTTCAGAATATCCATCAGTCAAAGCACGATAGAATAAATCCTGTTATTTTAGCAGCGTTCCAAGTTTACAACTCCAACATTTAAAACAGGGACCCTTGTCCCCCTAATTTAGGGCTTTGCATATTTCTTGAACTAAGAGGTTGAGAGGTACGTAAAGAAGGCAGAGAAAATGCAAGGAAAATCAGGTACTTTCTGCAAAACTAAAGAAACTTACCTGTTTTTTTTGTATTTTTGCCCTGACTCTCTTGTACCTCTAAACTCTATGGATTTTACAGTTTTTTTCTTAAAAAAAATGCAGCGGAGATCTTCCTTTCTCCATTGCTTGCTTTTCAAACCATGACATACTGTGCAAGCATGGGAACATAAGTCCCACACACATGCATAGTACATCAACAAAGTGAAAGAACAAAAACATGGAGAAACACCATAACATTGCTATACAAAGACATTATTTAAGAAAAGAATCCTGCTATAACAAAATTGCTAAGTTTGCCACCAATCAACCCCATAAAACTCATCATTGTTCTGTTCTTCAACTACATAACTGGTTGGAATTACCAAACCTATTAAAACTAATCCAACTTACTTTTGCCCACAAAATAATACATTAACCCATCCCTGGTTCAACCAAGCTTTAACTGTAGATCTCTTACATCTTCTCACAGACTAATGCTTAAAGTTACCCAGTCTCATAACGATCATGGTGACTCCCTCTACTTCCATAAAATAGGTATGGTCTGGAATGCTCTTCCTCATCACATCCAAAACAACCCGACTCATCCTCATTTAAAAAAAGCCTAAGAGTTTATCTCAATAGCAAATGGTTCTGCCCCTGTCATGCTCCTGGCTAGTTGGCTCTTTCCTATTATTTCACATCCTTCTTTCTCTTATACCATGTTTCTCTTTTAAGCAGCTAATGCTTTAATCCCTTGCTGTTTTCCTTTTCCTGATGGACACAGCTCTTTCTCTGCTGAAACTTGTACATTTCTATTTTGTTATTAATATGCATCTTAATAACTATTTCTCCCATATGTAAATATGTTTTTTATCATCTGTTTTAGTTAATTTTTTTATGATTTGTTCTATCTTATTTTACCTTTGTTAAATTTTGTTTGTAAATATTAGCTGATTGCAATGTTCTAGAGAGTTTCTCCCCAGGTCTCCACTGAAAATGGGCTTCTTGCCCAGTCAGACTCTACCCGGTTAACAAATGTAACAAAACAGCAAACCAGCCCAGACGATGAAAATATTGAAACACAGGTGCCCAGTAGGAAGGTAGCTGGTAACCATTGCAAAAGTGCTCACCATTTTGTATTAAAAAAGAAGATTTTACTTTGTCGTGGTTCAGCTTTTTTATTCCAGCTACCTTCCTACTGGGCACCTGTGTTTCAACAAATGTAACAAAACAAAAAAAATTGTATAATAGCAGTAACCGACTCGTGGGTATGGATATAGTGAAGATTTAGCCACAATTGGCTTTGTTTAATCACTCAGGCTTCACCCTTGTGATCAAACCTACCACACCCACTCATTGCTTACTGCTAAATTATACAATAGTGGGGACTACATGAACCTCTTTGTGTTACTAGTTGCTTCCAGGTTGCACAGCTACACGCCTTTTAGTTGGTTCATGGTTCAGTTTATGGTGTGGTTTGTCCCCACTGCCAATTAGCCCTACTACATTACATATATTTTTCTACATTACTGGAAGATTTGGTTTGGTTTTGTGCGGATTTTGGAATGTTTTTTTTTTCTTTCTGACCACTTTTTTTGTGATTTTCACATTTCCTGACATGTATTTTGTTTTTCTTAATGTGCTACTGTTTGTTATGGATTGTACCACCACAGAAGACCTTGAAGGGGTAACACAATCAAATCAGATAGGAAATCTTACCCAGGTGATTACACTGTTGAAAGACAAGTGTAGCCAAACTCTCAACACTCTTCCACAACTTGCCTCCAATTTATCTTTACCTGCTATTACAGTGAATCGTGTACCCGAACAAAATTTTTCCAGAGGTACTACAGTTTCCTCTCTCCACAATGGGGTCTTCCAATCAAGTTGAGTTCCAGTTTTCAAGAAGGACAGCGTACAACCATATTTACTTATGATTTCACAGAAGCTAGAGCTCATAAGACTAACCATTGTCCTCATATCCATACGGTTCAATTCAGGATTTGCAATGGGGAAGACCTAGACTGATAGCTTAACCATCATTTTTCTGATTCACACACAACAGGTTCAAGTGGAACAGCTCCTTCATGTCTGAAAACTATGATGCAGACTTTGGAGAAAACATTGGTTAAGATACCAAGTTGACAATGGATAGCTCACGGAATATATAAAACATAAACAGATTCCCAAAGGTCTGAGACTTTTTAAATTTCCTTTTGGTGTTCTGAAGGACAGTCCAGAATATTTTTATTTGATTGATATGTTCAACCAGCATGGTATTGAATTGTTAGAATTTATTGTTAAATATACATCTAGGATTAATATACTGTTAGATGAGGTCAAGGATTTAAATAATAAAATACTGCAAGATTTGTTGTTTGACTGTTATGATTTTTATGATATTTTTCAGAAGGTTGAGAAAAACTGTATACTTAACAAAAAGAGGAAGCGAAATAAATTAATGAGGGATGAATTAGAATATAGGGAGGGTTTAGCTTACCCACTTAAGGATAACACACTACAAAGAAAGAATTTTAGAGCTAAAGGTCTCCCCATACAATTCACTTAGTCGTACACACACACACACACACACACACACACACACACACACACACACACACACACACACACATTGGATACACCCTATGAGCTCCCTTTAGAAGCTACAGGAGGGAGAAGATGACCAGAGGGTTTTTGATGTTAGTTTGGACCCTTTAGCATTTCCCCCCACTCCCCAGACATTCAGAGAGGCTAAAGAACAAACAGTCGGGACAGAATACCCAGAGACAGAAAATATCACACCAGCAGAACCCCTGAAGTTATCAGGAAAGGAACCACAAAAAGAAATGTTATTAAGTGAGGAAGAGACGTGATTTGATTACTGATACCATTGCAGGTGTTATTTTTTCTAATGATAATAAAGTTGTAAAATATAATGGCTTTCGCATCTTCGACTACAGTCATCTTTCTATTGATTTACTTTTTTTCAAACTATTTGAGAAAGAATTCAAATTTATTTCAGCTGGGAGATTCAATATTACTGACGCAGTTCTGGAATTGAAATTGTATGTAAGGAAACTTAACCTCAGGCTCATACACAAAAATACAAATTACATGGTTAACACACGGGTTCTTAAGAAAAAAGACTTGTTACCATCCCCCCTTTTACAAAACTATTGCACTCTTCAAAAATGTTTGTAGAAAGGTGTTGTACAAAATTTCAAAAGAAAGGAATAGAGTTCTTTTCAACCTTACACTCGAAGAGCAAAATTTCTTGGACTGTCTTATCGCAGACAAATCTATCAGAATAATGAAACCTGACAAGGGTGGGGGAGTTGTGATTACTAACCAAACTGATTATGTTAGGACTATATTTGATATTTTACAAGATGACTCTACATATTCAGTAGTTTCCAGAAATGAAATAAATATTACATACAGAAAAATAGATATCTATTTACAACATGCATTGTTACAAGGTTTAATTACACCACATTTGTTTGATTTTTTTGTCCAATAAACACCATTTGATACCAGCTTTGCTTGGTATATCCAAGACACATAAAAACTTACTCAACCCCCCCATACAGATTGATTGTATCAGCCCAAGGGTCTATGACGTACTTTTTGCAGTATATATTGACAGGAAGTTAAAAGTATTCTTAGTCAATATCCATACATTCTGAAGGATTCCTGGAGCTTTCTGAGGAAATGAGCTCCCGATTTATGGGTGGATGTTTCAGGTTTCCTCATGACAGATGTCATTGATCTTTTTTTCAAGTATCTCACACCAGATGGGTTTGGAATATTTCTGTAAGGCTCTTATTGATCATCAGTTGATCGACATAAGGGAACTAAGTTTCACCAACCTGATGGAGATAATACTAGATAACAATTCTGTTTTTTAAGAGGAATTTTACAAGCAGTTTAGAGGGGTGACTATGGGGGCAGCATGTACTCCCATATATGCTAATCTAGTTAAGTTAACCTGGAGGGGGGGGGGGCAAACAAATATTGTTTTTACCTTACATGACCAGCTGGAATCTTTACTGTAGTTACTTGGACAACATATTTATTATATGGAAACATGACATATCTAAAATTCATGTCTTTGTGGATTATATTTCCAATAGTAGCAATTTTTTAAGGTTCACATATAATTTTTCACAGCAGACTGCTAACTATCTATATGTTAAAATTGTAATAGAAAATGGAAAATTTGTATCCATCATATACAGAAAAAATGCTTTTTTCAACTGCTACATACACTATATGAGTAGTCATCTGGGGTACTGCAAGAAGAATTTAGTCAAAGAACAGTATAATAGGCCAGCTAGGATGTTTTTTAATGACAATGATTTCATAACTGAGTTGAACTTTATGACTGGAATGTTTTTAGAAAGGGGTACCCCATGAACCTCTTCTTGGAGATTCAAGAAGAGGTCATTGGAGTAGAGGGGTGAAATATATCCACTACTTGGCACTGAACCAAAAAGGGGACAGTTTAATATCAGTCAAAGAGCAACGCACTCAATTTTTACAAATTTTATGGCCATTAAATATAATGAACTTAGTTCACAGGTTAAAAAAGTTCTAAGTGCTAACTAGGCTATTTTTAAAAAGGATGAAGATCGTAGAATCACAGGATCATAGGATCATAGGAGGTTATTAGGCTACTGACCCCAGAGGTCATTTCAAGCCTAGCCGTTTCATCCCAGTATAATACCATAGATACCAAGGATTGTATTTAGTATTGACTGTCCATGTCCAGGTGGGTTGTGGGCACTATCCCTGGTAAGAATTTTCGGTGGCCCATCTACTTGTCCTGGTTCCTTTTGAACAGTGTCATAGAGGTGCTTTGCTTCACATGAATTGGCAGCCTATTCCAAAAGATGAGGCAGTTGCTGAGAGATAAAGCTGTCCCTCCAGCATGTCGTATTCTAGTTGCAGGCCTTGTTTAGGTCCCTGGAACAGGTAGCTGTAGTCCCGTTTGACTGACGGATGTGCAGCAAATTCATTAGGTTTGAGTCAGAGATTGGTCTGTAAGCTAGGCATAAATCTCCTCTAAGAAGTCTATACAATAGTGAGTATTGTGACAGGGACTTTAGTTGGTCTATGTAAGGCACGTGCTGGACTCCCTTGATCTTCTTAGTTAGAAACCTCTGAGGTCTCTCCAATAGCTGCAGGTGCTTTGTATGGTACAGGCAGAAAGAGGTGCTAAACTCAATTATGGGCCTGATTAGTGATGGGTATAAGGGAGTTATAACCTCCTTTGCTCTAGAGACGATGCCTTTGCTGATGAAGTGTGCTACATAGAAAGCCTTCCTTACTACAATCGACACACGGTGGTCAAAGTTAAGGTCAGAGTCTACTTGTGATTCCAGATATCTTGCCACTTTGTAGGTACATAGGGTATTGCTATTATTATTGAAGGGAATGATAATGCATTCAGTTTGAGACCGTGACTAAAACAGCAGTTGTTGGTCTGTGTATCATCATTTGTGGATTCCATAATTGCACCCCCGTTTGCAGTCGTCCACAAACGTGGTCCACCACAGCCCCTTAGTTTTGACCTGAACTTCTGAGAAGTTTATACCAAACAGTAGGGGGCCCAGCACTGACCCTTGTGGCACGTTGCTGGAGTCAGGTCTTCTGGTTGATGTAGAGTCTCCCACTTTGATCGTGCATGATCAGTTTGTGAGCCAGTTGGCAACCCATCTTACAACAAAGGGTTTTACATTCAATTTGTTAAGTTTATCAGTAATGCCTGAGTGTGGGATTGTGTCAAAGGCTTTTTGCCAAGTTAAGGTATGCTGTGTGTACAGCTTTGCCCTCGTCAATGGCCTTGGTCACATTTTCGAAGCAATCCATCAGGTTTAAAAGTAACGATCTGCCCTTGATGAAGCCGAATTGGGTCAGATCCAGGGTTTGCAGGTTGTCTATGTCTTTATTTATGAAGTCCATGATGATACATTCCATGGCTTTACAGGTGAGGCTGGTCAGAGTTATGAGACTATAATTCCCTGAGTTTGTTACTAAGCCACCTTTGCGGAAGAGGATAACTGTTGCTTTTCTCCATTCCGCAGGAACAAAGCCTGTGGTTTGTCTGTGATTGAATAGGGTACTTAACGGTGATGCTAGTTCATGTTTTAGTTAGTTTAGAAGACAGGCTGGGATGCCGTCTGGTCCCACAGAGGCTGTGTTTTTTTGCCTTAGACAAGGCTTTAATGACATGCTCTTTGGATATGTAGGGTTGGGGGGAAGTTGGGGGCAAGGTTTGTGATATGTTTGGAGGGGATAAGGGAGTGAAATGTTCACAAAATATGTCTGCTAGCAGGTTTGCTATCTCTGCGAGATCAGTGTGTGTGTGATACCATTAGTCACATGCTTAGGTCCTAACTTTTAGGCTATGTACATAGCTGTAAAAGGCCTTATGGTTATCCTTGGCTGTGATTGCTAAGTTTTTCTCAAAGGTACCCTTAGAGGATTTGACATGTTGTCTTACTTGCCTGCCAAGGCTGAGGAGGGTGCTTTTCCATTGCTGGGGCCACGCCTTAGCTTTCTTAGACAGCAACTTTTTGCATTTCTTGTAAAGTTTGTTGATGCTGAATGTCCACCAGGGCAGCTTTTTTAACTTGGGACTCTGACTTTGATTCTCTCTCTGGAACAGCCGAGTCTATACACTTATACAAGTGATTGTATAGGGCTTTAGTGTAAGCTTTGGTGTAGTTACCACTTCCAGTTGGGTGCGGAGCTTGGAATGCATTTATACCTTCCCCTGGGAGAATATAGTTTGCTTTGGTGAAGTTTTTAAGTCTGACTTCACTCTTTGTAAGTTCTGGTGTTAGTGCCAGTTCGAGGGTGACTGATTTGTGGTCAGATTTAACTAATGTGGGTCTGACAGTTGCGGTAGTGCATCTGTTTGTCATGTTAGTGAGGACCAGATCTAGCATGTTTGTTCCTCTTGTTGGGGTTTGAACAATTTGTTCCAGGGCATTTGAGTTAACAAAGTCAAGGAACTTTTGCGGTAGTGACGTAGGGCTAGAGTAGGTTTCCCAGTTGATAGTGGGATAATTGAAATCCCCCATGACCAGAGTGTTTGGCAATATTTGGAGTGATTCCAGTTTGGTCAAGTAGGCCTGGTGGTTATCATGATCCATGGAAGGGGGATTTATAACTAGCGATGACTTGAATAGGGGTCTTGTTGAAGTTGCCAAGATAATTCGGCTTTTTCAAGAAGTAATGGCCAATCGCCACCTCTATTCAGTTCAGAAAGAGTTTGAAACACTATACATTTAAAAGAATGATCTTTATGGTCAGAAATGTGCCAATACAGAGCATCAGCTATTTTTTTATTTCGAATATCGGATAAATGATCACTAATTTGATTTTTTAGTTTCCGCTTGGTCTTGCCTACATAAAAACATGGGCAGGCTGAGCAGATGGCGCAATACACAACCTTTTTAGTGTTGCAACTTGGTTTTCCAAAAATTTGTATAAAATGATGATTGACAGTGATAAGGATGTAGATCAAACCCCTATGCATCCTATAGTAGACGCTAGGGGTTCTATTACACAACCCATAACGAAATTCTTAGACTCAGAATTAAAGAGTATTGTGTATGCTGAGCCCTATGTCTGTATAGACTCTTGGGACTTCCTTAAACATTTGAATGGTCTCCCCTATAATAAAAATTGGGTGTTTATTACGATCAATATTAAAGATTTGTACACTACAATTCCACATTCTACTGGGGAGGAATGGTTTAGGGAGTTCTTAGTTCAGAAGGGTCCATCACAAGACAGTATTAATACTTATGAACTTTTGTTGGACATAGTATTAAAATCTAATTTTATTTTGTTTGAAAAAAAGATGTATTTACAACAAGATGGTATTGCTATGGGCTCTGCATGTGGTGGGCTAAACTATAACATTGTGATGATTATGTGAGAACATAAATACCTATTAAATTCCCCTTATTTTTCATGCTGTGACTTGTATATCAGATATCAAGATGATATCTTTATTTTGTGGTCTGGTAACATTAATGGAATTGATTCCTTTGTTTCCTACATTAATAACACTACTAATTTTCTCAGATTTACTCATGTAGTTGATTTTGTACAGGTCGCTTATTTAGATGTGTTATTGATGAAAGATGTTACAAATCTCAGATTAATGGCTAAAATATATCATAAGCCCACCTATTCTAATTCTTTTCTTCATTTTCATAGCAATCATCCGTTATTTCAAAAACAAGCTATTGTTAAAAGGCAGCTTGTCAGAACTACCCGTATGGTTACAGATTGGTCCCATTTTGTTGAAGAATGTGAGCTTTTAAAAGCTATGTTTTTAAACCGAGGATATTCTGAGTCATTTATCATTGCACTTACATTAGAGGTAAAAGAAAAAAGAATTAAGGGCCATTTTCATCCTCTTTTGAATAATGGCCCTTTTAGTAATGGTATGACGAATGTGCCATGTTTAGATTCAAATACAGGAAATGAATCAAATATTTCATTGGTTGATACTGAAGGTAACAGTGAACCTATTGGTAGACAAGGAATTAATATGTACACCAATGCCTTCACTACAGCATTTAGCGATGACAGTTATGCTATTAGAAATATCTTTATGAAAAATTTAATGTATTAATGAATGACACTGATATTGGAGTACAAGTGGGAGATAAACCCACTATTGTTTTTAAAAGAGGCTTTAATTTGAAGAATATTTTTGAACTTTCTAAAACCCTTTCCAACAAAGGACATATGATAAAATGTGGGGCTTGTGTTTTTTGTAAACACGTTTTAACAGTAAGCCAAGTCACTGTCAAACATCAGATTATACAAATTCTTGGAAAACCAAGTTGCAACACTAAAAAAGTTGTGTAATGTGCCATCTGCTCGGCCTCCTCATGTTTTTATGTAGGTAAGACTGAGCAGAAACTAAAAAATCGAATTTGTGAGCATTTATCCGATATTCGAAATAAAAAAATAACTAATGCTCTGTAAAGACACATTTCCGACCATAAAGATCATTCTTTTAAATTTATAGTGTTGCAAACTTTTTCTGAACTGAATAGAGGTGGCGATTGGCCATTACTTCTTGAAAAAGCCGAATTACCTTGGCAACTTCGTCTGGCTGTGTACTATTGGCCAGGTTTAAATGAAGCAGCATCAGTTTTATGACTGCTTAAATTAAAAGCCATCTCCAGGTGATCCAGGAACTGTTTAGATAAATGTTAAACACTATTAAATGTTCTAAAAGGAAGGTAATTTTATTGTTAACAAAATGTCATGAATAGTATAATAAAAAAATGAGGTTAAGTTACAGACGTGTATAGGAGGAGGCATGTCTGTTGTTAGCCATTGTGATTGAGTTATAACATGATGGCTATTGGTTATTGTGTCTCAGTATGCGATTTCATTGGCTTAATGTTAACCATTCATAGGTATGTATAGCAGGGGGCATGTTTGTCTCTGGTCCATGTCATTCAGGTATGTGATTGAGGTATAACATGAAGTCTATTGGGTAATCGTGTTTTAGTACGTGATTCTATTGGTTTAATGTCAATCACCTATAGAAGTGCATAGGAGGGTTTGTGTATGTCTCTACTCTGTGTCATTCAGTTATGATTGAGTTATAACATGAAGATCATTGGCTATCGCATTTTAGTACATGACTCTATTGGTTCAATGTTAATCACTCATAGAAGTGTATAGGAGGGGGCATATTTGTCTCTAGTACATGTCATTCAGTTTTGTTCCAGCTTAATTATGATTTAGGAGGTGTTTAAATATAATTTAAATAAAAGTTAAATAAATATTTCCTAATGTTTTAACATGAAGGCAATTTTACTGCATATAAAACATTAGGAACAGTATAAAAAAATGATGCTAAGTTACAGACACGTATAGGAGAAGGTGTGTCTGTTGTTAACCATTGTGACTGAGTTATAATATGAAGGCTATTGGTTATTGCGCTTGAGTATGCGCTCTCCCTGGTTTAATGTTAAACATTCATAGATGTGCATAGGTGGAGGCATGTTATTATTTCAAGGATTAGTTATAACATTAACCTTACTGGTTATGATGCGAAGGTGTGTCCTATTATGGATTTTATTGGTCTAATGCTTTTTTAAATGGTTTTGATTTTTAAAAATGTTTTATCTGAAGAAGTTCTGGTTTTTAGTGGGACGAAATCCTCTGTGGTGCAAATAAAAGGATTATTCATATTTATTCTTAGCAGTTGCTTTTGATTTAAGCTGTTTTACCAAATTTCAACTGGAATTTGTTGAGAGGGATTGCTACGTGCTCGCACTTTGTCTGTTTGCCTGTGTTTTACCAGTTTATTAGTTTAGGACCTAGAACCTAAAGAATACTACCTCAATAAAATTGTTTGTCCTAAAGGGTTTGCCATTTATATTTCTTTCATAACCCCTATGGTTCCAGAGATATGTACATGTGTTTGAAATGTGAGGACAAAATTTGATTCTGTCAAAAAGCTTAGGCTTCACCCATTGGAAGTTGCAATGCAAACTTCCTGAGCTCCACTGAAGTAAATGAGTTAAATGTATTTTTATTTTTGACATTTTGAAATAACCGTTTTATGCTTATTAATATATATGAATATTTTTATATTTTGATATACATTTCTTAAAATTTGTTTACATTATGGATTTTATACTTAGTTGTATTTAATCATATTTAATAGCATTTTATAATCAGTATAGCATATATTTTTGGTAATTTTGTTTGACCAACTTAATATTTTATTGATTATTTAATTTGATGGTTATTTGGATTGGTTGACTTGTATTTAAGGTGACATTTTTTAATATTGCCTCATTTGGATGAAGTCCTAAGTGTTAGGACGAAAGCACTTAATCGTGTTGTATTTTTGGTTCA
Source organism: Protopterus annectens (assembly GCF_019279795.1). NCBI lineage: Eukaryota > Metazoa > Chordata > Ceratodontiformes > Protopteridae > Protopterus > Protopterus annectens. The sequence continues at coordinate 815,389,219 of NC_056727.1, forward strand.
ATGAAGTACTGTTCTACCTTGACAGTTATTACTATATGGTGCTACAGGTTTAGTGGGGACTATGTGAACCTCTTTGTGTTACAACGCTTTACACGGTTATAAAATCTAACTGCACATTTTCCACTATAAATTAACTAAGGCTTGCTCAGTAAATTGTGATACTCACATGAATATATAAAGGATGCCAAACTACACCTATGTGGCAGGTGTATGTAGCCACTCTGCCATTGTAATGTGTAATGTGGGAGTGACCAAAAGTAATACATTACATCCACTTGACTGATGTTAGAACATACATACAGGTTAAAGAACTGCAAGACTTTCATTGCCTTATGTGTATGAAGCAAATAATGCTGAAGTTGTTATGGCAATGTACACAACTATGATAATGTGGAAATATTGAGAAGAATCACAGATATCGGAGCAATCATTCAAATAATAGCATTAAGTGATGAAAAAGGCATTTTTGCAGCCACTTGTATGTTGTGAATGAAAGGAAGTCTGTGACTGTTCATGTATACTGTGTATTTATGTAGCAAAATATAGAAAGACATGATATATACACCAATGTGTCACATTGTCCAGGATATAAACAGAATAATGATCTAATATACATACTAACAGTTGTCTAACTATAGCAGATGTGGCATGCGTATATGCAAAGTGAGGGTTATGGACATGTGATATACGTGAAAATCCCCATAAATTAAGGTATGACTTAAGTGTTATCAATTCTCTGACAATTGGGTTGTGTTTGTCTGAATGTCATTATGTATATCAATATGCATAGAATGTATCTACATCTATAACACAAATGAACAGGTAGGCCAGACAAGAATTAGGCAAAAGAAAATTACATGCCAGCACTATGGTGTTAATACATCAACTACTGGTAAAATGCAACAAACATCAGGCTACAATTATATGAGTATGATGCATTTGTGGTACTGTAATCAATGGTATGATGTGTGTCCTTCCTGGTGCAAGTACCACACCATACATGTTGACATAAAAACTGTATCAAATACACATGTGAATGCAATATACCATGATGTTGTAACTGATATTTAGCACTGAAATGAGCTTGTTAAACACATTAGTAATACCTGTATGACATTACAGTAACACACATCACACCCAGGTGAAACATTAACATGTATTAATAAGTGGCCTGTTGCCAAATTACATATCACATACTTGAACTGTACACTAGCCTGTGACAAATGGTGTCATCCTCTGTGCATAGATCAATAAGTGCATTGTATAGACACCGGCAAAGCCAACCTTCCAGAGACTAATTCTACTTATTTTTGAAAAAGGAGAAAAATAACAAGAACTTTCTCAGGACATGGATTATTTAATGTGCAGTGTGCTGAACTGTGTGCATCTAATGCATCATAATACTGGGCATGCTCATAAGGCAATACAGCAAAGACTGCAATAACATCAACCACCCAACACAAAAGCATAAGAAAGTATCATAACACAAGCTCACTCAAACTCTGTGATAATTTTGCAACATGGCACACATTAATAAATGACTCATAACCCCTAATTTATTTTAAAACCCTATAGTGTGATGTAAATAATAAAATTAATATGTAAATGTTTATATGAAGTCATGCAATGCAGATCACTATTTTTGGGGAAATAAATAATGCCTGAGAGCATTCACTGACATACTCAGCATTTACATCTTCTCAGACTAGGACACATACCAATGTCAGATCTCAGACGGAGGTGTATCAACCACTGACACCACAGAAAGAAGCATATCTGATGTGTTATGCAGAACACTTTTGAAGGTGTTATATCCATATCTGATTGTAATAGGTATGGCTCCCTTAAAATGGAGTGTGAGACCTAAAAAGCATTGCCCTTTTACAGTGCCATATCTCCAGTCTTTGGCTAAGCCACTCCTGTCTGTCACAGTTGTCTGACAGACAAACCTTACCAGATTCAAACCCCTGCCAATCATACTCCACACAGGTGTGTACTAACTGTGTCTGCCACAGTAATTGATGGTGTCACAAAGAACACACTTCAAGGTGTGACGTAAGAAAGACTTTTGATGTTCATTTATCCAATACAAATTATTGTGAGGGATCATATGGGTGTAGCTTTGATATTATTTACAAAAGTGGGATTTACCAATATCACTGTGGTTGAAGCCATTCTTGCCCATCCATATTGTTTTGCATTTATACAGCCCCAGATTCAAACCATTATCTGCCTGCATTGATATGCTATACAAGTCAGTATTAACTGTATGCACCATAGGAGGATACTCACTGTAAGCATTACAGCGCATCTATATGACTGGCATGAAATCTCCAATGTGTTGAAAGTCCTTTGTTCAAAATAAATTGATGCAATATTTATTGTATGAGTCACATGAGTGGACTCGCATTATGATGTTCTTTACAAGAGTTAAATAGCTGCCTGTGTAAGTCTACAACCTACAAAACTGTTTATTATCTGCAATTGCCACAGGCAAAGTCTTATTAGAATGATGAGACAGAATATATCTGAAGGTATGACATCATCAGTGTAGTGCAAAGTAATTGTTTGAGCTAAAAGTAATGGAGGAGCCCTCTCTTATGGCAATTGTACACATTAAACTGTGGTGGGTGTAATTTATACATAGCATTATAGTGACACACACGGATAACATTCAGTCACTTTGTGTTTCAAACACCTACTTATATGACCACAGAAGCTACAAGATATTGTCTAAGCTATACATGCCACAGGAGAAGTCTTATGACAAAGGTGAAAGTGTATATTTAAAGGCATTATTTCATCTCATTGCAGCAAGGCATATGATTGCCTTTAAATTGGTTCAGGGAGTGGTGTGATCTGTCTCCTTGTCATAAAATATTGCACGATTGTAGGTACACCCAACCACACGTTGCATAATGCAGTCATCTGTGTGACTATAGAAGCACAACCATGCAAAATACATAGATAATCCCAGATTCAAACTCATGGCTTACTAATCTGACACACTAGAGAGCACTGTATCATTTCCTCGCACCATAGAAGAAGGCTTACAACTAGACTGAGATAAAGTACATTTCAACAATGGCCTCACCGTTGTTTAACAAAGCAGTTGTCTAAGCTATAATGGGCAGAAAATACTGAAAGAGACCCCATCGGCTATACATGTACACATCAGATATGTGGGTTCACCATTCCTACCTACAAGTACATTCACATATACACACTGACACAACAAAGTCTATGAAGTAATGCCTGGGTTTGGACCTCACTAGGAGGACACTGCATGAATCACAAGCACCACATGAGATGTTTGTTTACAACTGTGACACTACCATCATTTTCATAGGGTGATACGTCTGCTAAAGGGAAGGGAGAGCCCTCTACCATCGGAAAGCTATACATCATATCTGTAGGTAAAGCCCTTCTTTCAAAGCACTAGAGAGACACACATAATCACAGTAGTCACTCACTCCAGTATTCAAACTGCCTACTCATCTACTTACACAAGCTGGAGAACACAGTTTCAAACAGTAACTACCACAGAAGTCTGACTGTGACACTGAGATAGTACAGTTTTGAAAGCATTACCTTATCGATTTTTTTACGCAAAATGTGTTTAGCCCAAACATGCAAGAAGTTGATGTGGAAAACCACTCCCAGTTAAATATGTCCTGTAAGTGGAAATGTATTCAATGGATCTTTTGACAGTGCAAATTCTACATGACACACACTCATACTATTTAAGAAATGCTGGATTTGAACCACTTACCTATCTAGTTACACAATCTAGTGTATACAGAATCAACCAAAAGTGCCACATTATAAGCCTTAATGTAAGTGTGAGATAAATATTTGAGAGGATGACCTCATCAGAGTGTAGCAGAAGAAATGCTAGTGTAATAAACTAATGTGGGAGCTCTCTCCCAGTGTAAATGTTCCTCCTCAGTGGAAGTGAATACATCAGATTTGTTGTTGAAGCTATCCTTGCTTTGCATTACACTACACATACACACACACACTAGTTAAACACTGTTGGATATGAATCACCTACCTCTCTAGTTACACAATTTAGAAAACAACAGTATCAACAGCAAACACCATGAGAGAAGTCTTGATTACAGCTTTGAGACAGTGCACATTTCACAGGATGACAGAGTGTGTTTTGGCTAAAAATGCAAAAGATTTATGGGGAAGCGCTCACCCAGTGTAAATATGTGTTGTAAGTGGAAGTATATATAAGGGATATTTTGATGAAGCCAATTTGACCTGACAGTACAGACACATGCACACAGTCATAGCATTTATGCAGTGCTGAATTTGAACAACTTACCTGTTTATTTACACAGTCTAGAATACACAGTACCAATTGCAAGCACCACATGAGAAGCTAGATTCCAACAGTCAGAGAGAACAGTTTTGAAAGGATGACCTCTTCGGTGTGTTTTAAAAAAGACGTTTCTGATAAAAAAATGAAAAAAATTGGTGTGGACTCTCTAGTAGTTTCAATGTTTCTCTTGAGTGTAAGTGTACACATCAGATCTGTTCATGAAGCCATTCCTGCCTGACAGTAGACAAACAAACACACATAAGTTCAACACTGTTGCACTCACCTACCTATCTAGTTACACAATCTTTTGAACACAATATCAACTGCAAGCAGCACAGGAAGAATCTGACTCCAAGACTGAGAGAGAGTCTTGCAGTTTTGAAAGGATGACATCATTCAATTTAAAGTGTTTTTGCTAGGAGGGAAGCCTTCTAGCTTATCAGTGGGAGTGGTAAGCACTAGGTAGCCTATCTACCACAAGAGGAGTGGTTTCTGGCCCAGAAATTGCAGTTTATTGGCCATTTGAGCAGTTTTTCCATCCCTTTCAACTTTCTGGTTTAAAAGCCCACGTTTGTGCAGGTTTGCGCTTGTTTAAGCATCGCAGATCCAGTTTTGGTGTCCTGTAGACTACAAGAGCAACAGGAAGGAGAAAGAGATACTCTAAGTGACTCCATTTTGATTTTTTCATAAGTTACTGCTCTCTGCACTTTTTTTTGTCGTTTTTAATTTATCTGCATTTATTTAAACTGTATTTGCCTTAATATTGCTACACACTCCAGTGTGCTAGTTTGTACTGCATTTAAAGTGTTTTGCTACTGTTTTAACTGCTTTTCTGCAAAAAAAAAAAGAAAAAAAAGTTTTAAGCTTGTTTCCCACCTTTTCTGTAACTAGTCTATTCCAGATACAGATTTGCTGTATCCAGGACTGTGTTGTAAGCTTCTGAGCCCCCAACCTTTTCTGTGTTAGAGAGAAGCTTTGTAGCTTATCACTTGGAGTGGTAAGCACTAGGTAGCATATCTAACACAAGAGAAGTGGTTTCTGGCCCAGAAATTATAGTTTATTGGCCGTTTGGGCAGTTTTTCCATACCTTTCAACTTTCTGGTTTAAAAGCTTAGGTTTGCACTTGTTTAAGCCCTCCGGATCCAGTTTTGGTGTCCTGCAGACTACAAGGGCAACAGAAAGGAGAAGGAGAAGTGCCTCCACTTTGATTTTTCATAATTTACTGCTCTCTGCACTTGTTTTTTTATTGTTTTTATCTGCATTTATTTAAAGTGTATTTGCCTTAATATTGCTACACCCTCAAGTGTGCTAGCTTGTACTGCATTTAAAGTGTTTTAGATACTGTTTTAACTGCTTTTCTGCAAAAAAAAAAAAAAAAAAAAAAAAAAAAAAGTTCTAAGCTTGTTTCTCACCTTTCCTGTAACTAGTCTAGTCCAGATACTGACTTGACAGACCACAAGAGGAGCGGTTTCTGGCCTTAAATTGAAGTTTATTGGCCATTTGGGCAGTTTTTCCATCCCTTTCAACTTTCTGGTTTAAAAGCCCAGCTGCGCTAAGCTGAGGTAAACTACTACCAGTGCCAGAAAGTCTGCTCTTCAATTTTTCCCTTAGAACATGCTTGTTCTTTTACTTCTTACACTTCTATTAGCTTAATTAGCTAGCACTTTAACAGGCCTTTGTAGCATTTATTGTAGCACACTTAGGTGCTATCAGCACTAGCTGTTCCTATGCAGTAACAGCACCAGTACTTATTAGCTATGACCACCCCAACTGGTATGATTGTAGGGCAGTTTCCTGTACTTTCTCCTGCTAACTTGGTGCACTTGGACATACTAAGATAGTGCGGCAACTGTTTAATGTACACAGACAACCCTCTCATCTTACCGATCAACACTCATACATGAGAGGGGTGCACTTATATCACCAAACTGGAAGCAGTGCACGCTCCAACCAAGACTAGACTAGCTGGTCAAGGGGAGAAGATCAACACCTGCAACTCACTACATAGAACACACAGCCCTCCAAAACAGCAACCATCACAACCCACATATAGAAACACAAACCATACACCCACCTTTGCAGAGGCTCGCAGTAAAAATTTACCCAAACAGCAAAGACCCTCACGATAGAAATGTACATGACCACCACAACACAATCCCAACCCCAAAACACATAGCGCACCACCACAGTGTGCTCCTCAACCTAAGCCCTTAAGGCAAAACACTTTTCCCAATGTACTAATCATAGGAGACTCAATTGCGAGGTACACTGATGTCCCACCCACCAGGTTGAACAAGGAGAGGGTGACAGTCATAGGTTCATAGGTTCATAGGTAAGTACTAGGCTATCTGCCCAAGGGCATTTATAAGCCAAGCCAGAGTGTGTTGGCTTTAGCCACCCCCTTAGATTAGTTCCCTATGCCTCTGACCAGCAGAGCCATTAGTTCCCTGTGCCTCTGTCCAGCAGAGCTACTGCAGTGCTCCCCGGGGTAAATTTTCTGTTTCCCATCCACCTGTCAAGGTTTCTGTTGAAGAGTGCTAGTGAGGGGCTCTGCCTGATGTATATTGGAATCTTGTTCCAAAGCATGGGGAGTCTCTGGAATCTATCCCTTCAGCACGTCCTATTTATCATTGTGGTAAGATTTATATCCCTAGAGCGTGTGGCTCTCAGGTATTTGTTTTTTTTAGGTGGAACATATCCATCAATTCTGGGTTGGACATGGCCTTGTATGTCAAGTAGAGATCACCTCTGAGTAAGCGGTATGCAACCGAGTAGAGCTGGAGTTTCTTTAGTCGGGCTGCATAAGTCATCTGTTTGAGGCCAGTAATCCTCTTGGTGAGGTACTTTTGTGGTCTTTCCAGCTGTTGCAGGTGTCTTGTAAGGTACATCCCAAATGGCACATTGTATTCTATAATGGGTCTAATAAGTGATGAGTAGAGAGGCACAATAACCTCTTTTGTTCTGGATGAGAACCATTTTGAGATTAGGTGGGCCACATAGAAGGATTTTCTAACCACCTTGGCAATATGATTATCAAAGAAGAGATTACTATCTACTTGGGTCCCCAGATCCCTTATTACTTTTTCTGTATTTAGGGGACTACCACATATGTGGTAGTTCACTGGTACTTTGTTTTTTCCAAAGGGGATGACTGCACTTTTTGGCATTCAGCTTGAGGCCATGATTTTGACACCAGGTATCTGTCTCAGTGAGACCCTTCTGGAGGGTATCTGTATCAGCTGGATAATCAACTATGGCCCCTAGTTTGCAGTCGTCTGCGAACTTGGTCAGCCAAAGTCCTCCTGTGCTTGCCTGTACCTCTGAGAAGTATATACCGAACAGGAGGGCTGCTAGGACTGAGCCCTGGGGGACGCCACTTGTAACCGGTTTAGAATCAGACCTAGAGTCTTCAACTCTCACCGTGTGGGTTCTGTCCATGAGCCAGTTTGCACCCCATCTTGTAACGTAGGGGTTAATGTTCAGGCTGGTGAGTTTGTCTATAATACCAGAATGGGGAATGGTGTTGAAAGCCTTTGTGAGGTCAAGGTAGGCTGCGTGGACCTCCTTACCCTCATCTAGTGCCTTGGTAACTGTCTCAAAGAAGTCCACCAGGTTTAGGAGGCATGATCTGCCCTTAACAAAGCCAAACTGGGTGGGGTCCAAAGTTTGGAGGTTCCCAATGTCTCTGTTAATGAGATCCATGATGATGTGCTCCATAGCCTTGCAGACCAGGCTAGTCAGGCTTATAGGGTGATAGTTCCTGTGGTCTGTTGTGGTGCCACCTTTGTGGAGTGGGATAACTGTTGCTGTGTGCCACTCTGTGGGTACAAAGCCTGTAGAGAGGCTGAGTTTGAAAAGTGTGTTTAGGTGAGGGGTTAGTTCATTTTGGAGCTCTTGTAAGACACAGCCTGGGACACCATCCGGTCCCATTGAGGCTGTGTTTTTGGCTTTGGATAGGGTTGTTTTAACCTGTGTGTCAGTGATTGCAGGGGCCTTACATTCTTCTGGTATGGTTATGGGCCCTTTAGTGGGTGAGAAGAGTGTGAAGTTTGCACTAAATCTGTCTACCAAAATGTTGGCAATATCAGTCGTTTCAGTGTATTTTGTGCCATTCTGCACCAACTCAGAGCAGATCTGAGAGTTTCCACTTAGGTTCTTGACATAGCTAAAGAATTCTTTGTGGTTATCTTTGGAGTCCTTGACAATTTTTCTTTCGAAGCTAGCCTTGAATGATTTAATGAGGGGATTGTAGTTTCTTACTGATACTGATCAGGGATGTCTTTCCTTCTAGGGATTTTGCTCTTATCTGTACTAGTTTCCTCCTTCTATTGTAGAGCCTGTTTATGGCAGGGGTCCACCAGATTGGTTTCCTTTTCTTGGAGGAATGAGTCTTGGTTTTACTTGGGATAGCACGATCCATGCCTTCCTGCAGATGATCATAGAGTGCCTTTGTATAGGTTTCAGCAGCTTGGACAGCATTGTCCACTGGTGTGGTGGCTGTGAACCTTTCCACCTTGGTCTTAAGCAATGTGAAGTATGTTTTTGAAAGGTTTTTCATGGTGGTTTCCTTGATTGGGGTTGGGGTTGGAATGTGAATTTCCACAGTGATTAGTCTATGGTCTGATCTAACCAGCGAGGGGTTGACGTCAGGTGTGGGACACTATTTGTCCATGTTGGTGATGACCAGGTCCAATATGTTGTTCCCTCTAGTGGGGGTGTTGACCAGTTGATCCAGGGCATTCAAGTTTATAAATTCTAGGAAGCGTTGGGCAAGGGAGTTAGTACTTGAGTAGTTCTCCCAGTTAATGTTTAGGGTAGCTGAAATCACCCAGTATTAGGGTGTTTGGTAGGACCTTCATATTTCTCAGTGACTCCAGAAATGCAGAATGGGGGTCCTGGGTCATGGTGAGTGATCTGTAGCAAGCTACAATTTGGATTGCAGTTTTGCCCATTGTTAGTTGCACTTGTATGATGTCTGATGCATCGTGCTGCGCCACTTACCTGGAGGTGTGAGTATCCTTGATGAATATGGATACACCCCCGCCTTTTGTATTTCGGTCCAGGTTCTGTGGCCAAAAGGTGTGATATGAGTTATAGCCTGGTAGTGCTGGGGTGCTCTCTGGAGCCTTCAACCATGTTTCTGTTACTGCACTGATATCAATGTTCTCCATACTGAGGAGTGCCTCGAGTGCATGCATTTTGAGGTTTAGACTTCTGGCGTTGAGTAGCATTACCCTCAGTTTTTGGTTACTTGTGCTATTTACGGTGGAGGGTTTGTCTTTTGAGCCTTGCCTAAAAAAGGCACTATGGGGGCGGCAAGAGCCTTTGCCAGTATTCAAAAGCCTAAGGGTGACAGGTGCAAGCCAATTCTTGCGAAGCAATGTGGCTTGTCGAGCATGTCATCCCAGGCAGACAGATACTGGATCCCCTTTGAATGACAGCAGAAACTTAGACAATTGTTGAAGTTGTCTATCAGATGCCAGGATCCACCACATAACACATGCACTCAGGTCACTCCACAACAAGTACAAATATGACTCAGTCATTGTCCATGTGGGTGTGAATGACCTGAGACGTACCTCCCTGGACTACATAAAAAGAGATGTGATGGAACTCTCAGATTATGAAGCCGAGGCAGGTATGACCCTAGACCTGAGCAGTATTCTACCATAACCCAGAATGATATCATAGTATGATCAAAAATGATTGACTTCAACAATTGGCTAAGTTTCTGGTGTCATTCTATGGGGATCCAGTATCTCTCTGCCTGGGATGACATGATCGACAGACATTGATGCTTTGCCAGAGATGGCCTGCATCTGTCACCCCTAGGATTCTGGGTACTGGCTAAGGCTCTTGCCACCCCTATAGTGCCTTTTTAGGCAGTGTTCCAAAGACCAAAATTCCACCATAAAAGCTACAAATAAATGTAATCTGAGAGTCATGCTGCTCAGTGCTAGAAGTCTAAATCTCAAGATGTACTCGCTCGAAGCTCTCCTCAAAATGGAGAATGTTGACATCTGTGCTGTAACACAGACCTGGTTTAAAGAGGCAGAAAGCACCCCTGCATTCCCAGACTTCAACTCATTCCATACCTTTTGGCCCCAGAATACGTCCAGAAGCTCCAAAGTTGGTGGTGTCTCCATATTCTTAAAGGATACACACACCTCTAGACTGGTAGCCCAGCATAATGCATCTGAGATACTTCAGGTACAACTAACACTGGGTAAGATGGCAATACAAGTCATAGCCTGCTACAGAACCACAAACATGCCCCTAGATTCTTACTCCAAGTTCCTAAGCGCCCTGAAATCTATCAAAATCCAACCTAATATTCTCATACTGGGGGACTTCAACTACCCTTCCATCAACTGGGAAAACTATTCAAGTACCAATGCACAGGCCCAACGCTTTCTGGAATTTATCAATTGCAATGCCCTGGACCAGCTCATTCTGACCCCCCACTAGAGGAAGCAATATTCTCAACTTGGTTATCACCAACATAGGATACTGTTGCACCACACCTACAGTCAGTTTCTCCCTGGTTAAATCTGACCACATACTGATCACCATGGAAATCTCCATCTCACCTACACCCCCCCCCCCCCCACTATGGTGATCACCGTGAAAAACTTCTCTAATGCCAACTTTGGGCTCTCAAAAACAGAGGTGGCTAACTTCTTGGCACCCTTGCCAATGGAAAATAGCTGCATGACTGCCGAATAATACACCAATGCACTGTACGAGCATGTACACAAATGCATGGACCTTGCCATACCAAATAGAACTAAGACGCTCTCCTCCAAAAAAGGAAGTCAATCTGGTGGTCCCCAGCCATCAATAAACTCTACAATAGAAGGAAGAAACTGTTGCAGAAAAAAATGAAGTCACAAGACTAGAACACCTCCCTTATCAGTCTCAACAAAAAGCTGAGAGCCCTTATCAAATCCTCTAAAGCCAGCTATGAAGGCATAATTGCAGCTGACACCAAAAACAACCACAAAGCTTTCTATAGCTATATCAAAACCCTCCAAGGCAATACCCAGATTTACTCTGAATTATTGCACAATGGCACCTCCTATACTGAGCCAACAGATATAGCCAATGTACTGGCCGACAGATTCAGTGGCAATTTTACCCCTCTCTCCCCCCCAAGGGCCCTATCATAATACCAGAAGAAAGCCTGGTACCCACCATTTCTGTGACACAGGTAAAAGCTGCATTGTCCAAAGCCAAGAATACAGCATCCATGGGACCTGATAATATCCCTGGCTGCTTCCTACATGAGTTGCAACATGAACTGGCACCACATCTGTTTGCCCTGTTCAATCACAGCCTTACCTCAGGCTATGTCCCTAATGACTGGTGCAATGCTACAGTCATCCCACTCCATAAAGGGGGAGCAACTACAGACCCTGGAAACTATTTCTCCATTAGCCTGATGAGTCTGGTATGTAAAGCTATGGAGCGCATCATCATGGACCTCCTTAACAAAGATATAGGCAATCTCCAAACTCTTGACCTCACACAGTTTGGCTTTATCAAGGGGAGATCCTGCCAGCTGAACTTGGTTGACTTCTTCGAGGTAGTCAGCAAGGCTGTGGATGAGGGTAAGGCAGTTCATACAGCCTACCTTGACCTGGCCAAGGCCTTTGATACCATTCCCCACTCAGGTACCATTGATAAACTCAGCAAACTAGGCATCAATCCTTACAACACTAGGTGGGTTGCAAATTGGCTCACAGACAGGACCCACACAGTGAAAGTTGCAGATTCCAAGCCAGACTGTCAACCAGTCATGAGTGGAGTCCCACAAGGCTCAGTCCTGGGCCCTCTACTGTTTGGCATCTACTTCTCAGAAGTCCAAGCCAACACAGAAGGACTCTGGCTGACCAAGTTCGCTGATGACTGCAAGATAGGAGTCATTATCAACTTCCCAAGTGATGCAGACATCCTACAAAAGTGTCTCTGTGAAACCAATGACTGGTGTCGGAACCATGCCCTGAAGCTTAACACCCAAAAATGCATTATCATCCCCTTTGAAAAAAATTCAATTCCCACAAATTACCATGTTGATGGGAGCCCAATGAATACTGAAGGGGTCATAAGAGATCTGGTTACCCAGGTCGACAGCCACCTCACCTTAGACTACCAGATTGCCACTGTGGTCAGAAAGTCCTTTTACATGGCACTTCTTATAACCAAAGGTTTCGGATCCAGGAAGAAAGAGGTCATCATCCTTCTCTACTTATCCCTCATTAGACCAATCATTGAATATAATGCCTATTTGGCATGTACCTGACCCGTCACCTACAACAGCTGGAGAGGCCACAAAAGTACCTCACAAAAAGGATCCTAGGCCTTAAACATATATCCTACATGGATGCCTCTTATCATCTACTTAGAGGTGATCTCTGCTTGACTTACAAAGGCATGTCCGACCAAGCCCTACTTGAAATGCTACACCTAAAGAAATGCCAATCCCCCGCACCACATGCTCCAGAGATCGCAACCTCATTACCACAATTAACAGAACATGCAGGAGGGACAGGTTCATCTCCCAAAGACTGCCCATACTCTGGAATAAGCTTCCCATTCCTGTCAAGCAGAGCATATTGCTGGCCCTCTTCAAGAGAAATCTTGACGAGTGGATGGGTAACAGAAAGTTCACCCCAGGGATCACTCCAGTTGCCCTACTGGATAGGGGCAGTGTGAACTAACATCAGGTGGCACAGTGCCTGGGCAATTTTTGGGGCTAGGCTTGTAAAGGCTCCAGTGCCATTAGCCTAGTACACACCTATAAACCTATGAACCTATTAGTGTGTTACTGAGAAGAAGTTGTGATAAAAGTGGAAGAAATTGATGAGGGAGCCCTCTCCCAGCTTAAATGTTTTGTCTGAGTGGAAATGTACACATCAGATACATTGTTTAAGTCACACATACCTGACACTAGCACACATGCACACCCACACATACACACACATTTACACTATTGGATTTGAACCACCTACTTATCTGGTTACACAGCCTAGAGAAAACAGTATTAACTGGAAGTGCCACTGGAGAAGTCTGACTCCAACAGTGAGAGTGCAGTTTTGAAAGGTTGAGCTCATCACTGCATTGTAGAGATGCTTGTGATAAAAGTGGAAGAAATTAATGGTGGACCCCTGGACCCCTCTCCAAGTTTAAATGTTTCTTTTTAGTAGACATGTATGCATCAGATGTGTGACTAAATCTAGTCCTACCTAGCTCTAGGGACACATAGACGCACATTCATGATAGTCAATCCCTTCAAAATGAGCACAACCTTCAAGAAGGTGTAACACAGACAAATTCTCGGTGCCAAAACCATGGCTTAAAACTCAATGCCAGGAAATGCATTATAGTACCTTTTGGAAAATCAGACATGCCAGGTCACTAAATAATCAGAAAAACAACCCTAAAGGTTAATTCATTAATCAGGGATCTGGAAATTCATGTAGAAAGTAACTTAGACATCGACCACCATGCATCCAATGCTGTGAGAAAATGTTTCTATGTTGCTCAACTTTTAAGTAAAAGCATGGCATCTGGGTACAGAGAGGTCATTATACCACTGTATTCAGCCCTCATCAGACCCATCATAGAGCATAATGCTCCCTTTGGTATGTACCTGACAAGACACATGCAGCAATTGGAATGTCCGCTAAGGTTACTTACAAAAAGAATACCAGGAGTAAACACAATGTTTTACGCTGATAACCTCAAGCCCTGTATCTTTTCTCTGTAGCATACAGACTACTGAGAGATGATATCTGCCTAACATTCAAGGTATCCCTGGACCCTGTTTTGATGAACCTTGTGCATATCTGCAAAATAAACAGGATCAGAACTGTTAGGTCAATACACCTAAATTTTGCTTGCAACATAAATAGGACATGTTGGAGAGTAAGATATGTTTCTCAGAGAATTCCCATTCTCTGGAACAGCCTTTAACTCTATGGGAAGCACAGTCTCTTCCTAACCTTATTTAAGAGCAAATTGGACCATTGGATGGGTAATCAGCAATTCACTTCTGGTCTGCCGCCTATGTCCCTGATGGACATAGGCAGTCAGTAAATCACCCCTGTATAAAATCAAATTTGTAGGTCACATTTGGATTGCATATCTAGACTTATAAGGGCCCTAGTTGTTGTTAGCCTAGTATACACCTATGAACTGCTGTAATCAAATATCTACCTATCTACTTACACAGTCTAAAGTACATTGTATTAAATATGTGATAATACACATTTTTAAGAATTACCTTATCAACATTGCACCCTGTTCAACGTATAACTGCCTCCACAGAGGGCTATCAGCCTGCCTTTCCATAGCACTGTGAGGCTAAGAGCAGCAGCCTGAGGTACAGCACTATAATGCAGCTGAAGGTAAAAACTCATGCATTGCACAAATGCTAAGGAGAAAGAGTGATGGCATAGAAGGTGGGAAGGGAGAGTTTTGTTTATGGGATATTTCTGACCATGTTTGTGGTATGTTATTCTTAGGAATGTCATCATAATTAATCTGTTCTGCTGTTTACAATAATGTGTTTCCAATAGGGAATAAACAGGGGTAGGAAAATATAAACATGATTAATACATAAGCGAGATAATGGTAGGTTAATAACATGTAGCCAACAGTTCTACACATTATAGTCATATAAGAAAACATTAAATAATACTTTGACATACTTCTGAAGTCTAACACTTCACATTGTGCAAAAAAAGCAGTCTACAGATATGCAAATTATCTGAGCACATCACATAGAAACTCATGCATCACAAACTTAAAATCACATATTGAAATGGACAGTGACCAACCAATGAACCAAGGAAGAATGTAGGCATCAGGCTTCATCACAGTAATGACAATAGCAGCATCCCGAAAGCAGTACATTAAATCCACCAGCCTAATAAATATGCAAGAACAACTGTCTCACAATAGTGCTTTTAGTCTGTATGTCTATAGTGTAGCAGGTCTAAGCTCATTTATGTTAAGATAATTGTACTAGTGCAGGTGATGGTAAAATCTCACCCATTTTTTCCATAGAACATAAAACACCTGTTACCATCACTCAGCATTAGTGTGCAATGCCAACAGTTGCTCAAATGCTGATGACACAAATTGAAGGCCTTTTTTATGGGCCATTTTTGACTGTGTATTTTGTGTGATTCCATTTTTTTTACCAGAATAAATGTGTGAAAAAGGAGTTGATCAGACAGTGATGAAAATGGGGGGGCAAGCAGAGGGTAGGACACAGGGGCTAAGAACAGAGGAATGTACAGAATGGTGGTGGGAGAGCACCATAGTTATCCACTTCTTCACAACATAAATGTATACTT
Source organism: Protopterus annectens (assembly GCF_019279795.1). Lineage (NCBI taxonomy): Eukaryota > Metazoa > Chordata > Ceratodontiformes > Protopteridae > Protopterus > Protopterus annectens. Next base: position 815,404,912 of record NC_056727.1, read on the forward strand.
GTAATAAGAATTTGATGAATTTCAATAGTTACCGCATCAGAGCTGGGTAACAACAACAGAATAATGTTGTATGGCCAAATAGACTAAATCAAGTGTGTCGAGCAGACACATAGGTAAAGTGGAGAGCTATGTACGGGGGTAAGTTTTTTTCTGGAAGAGTTGCCCATTTTGTTTCTTAGAGAAAGGACTGTTAAGGAAAATGCTTAAGAATAAGAGGGTTAGGTAAGTAGGTAGGGTAAGTTAGGTAGCAGGCACGGACATACAAGACAGGCAGGAATGGTGATAGACACTAAAAGCTGGGGGACACCATGATTGTGGATAAGTTGAGGACGTCAGAGATGCAGCTGCATCAGGCTTGAGCACAGTGAGAATCTTGTTCTCATCCTCACAACTGGCATCACTGTCTCCTGTTGCAGATCCTTGCTCAGTGCTGGATGTGGCATCAGTTTCATCAAGTGGTATTGGAGCAAGAATGTATGCTTGATATAAAGGTTAGGTTTGCCTACTCAAGCTAATATGGACTGATGCCTTTAAAAGTATCATCTGGCTTGCATTCATACCTGATGTAAATGAGCAAAGAAGAACCCCATGCCTCTCTGAGGAAAGCCAGTCTCTCCTAATGCACCTCTCTATTCTGTGCTATGACTTCAGCAGCTGTACAGAACAGACAAAAATAGAAGCATAATGAATAACTGTACTGGCTGGCAAATCCATGCTATATTACTGACTGGTGATGGATCAGAATACTTACACAAGTTAGGGGTGTTTGCAGTCCTACGTTCAGCCTTCCATTGGCTAAGAAGGTCCTGCTTGTGCCTCTTCATATCACTATAATGATGATGACATTGTTTCCCAGTGCTTGGAATTCCAGTTGCACTGGAGGCAACCTTGGCAATGCCATTCTAAGCCTCAGCCTTGTACTCAGACCTGGTATAGTTCCCCTGTAGAAACCTGTGGCTGTAGCACTTGACAAGGAATGCCACAAAGATCTCATCTTCACACTAGTTTTGGGTTCTAAATGGAGCGCCATCCTCACCTTAACCTGCCATATCTTCTGAAATACACCTAGGGTTATGTGTCTGAATTGGCATCCAGTTCAGATCTCACTTGTACCAGCCTGTGCACAAAGAAACATAACTTTGCCAGCTGCATTTGCACAACCACAAAAATGGCTTAACAGAGACATTTGGAATGATTCCTAAAAATACAATCATGGTAAGAAATATGGCAGTAAGACTTAGCCACGTGTGATGCTCATCTTATTTACACATGTTCCACTATAAAGGTGTTGGTTATAATCATTGCTTTAGAGGTAAAATTTTATGAACTGGGATATAATGATCTGGTGAGGCATTTACAATACAGGCTTTAACTAATGACATATAGGAATCCAAACAGTGAGAAAAACGAAGGCTAAAATTCTAAGTGCTGCTTATTAGATGCCAATGCCACAGGAGAACTTATGTTTTTAAGTTGTAAGTTGAGGTATACAAATTTCAACATGAGTGGAGATCTAATTAAGGCATACCTGTACATGACTGACTTTAACTTGTCAAAGTATTGATGTTCTATGCAAAAGGCACTATTTTGGGGTGTAAATACATTTCATATGCATAGTGTTGTATGACCTGAGTAATGCGTGTTGTGGTAGGTGCCTTACATACTTTATATGACATACTATCCTATACACATAATTATTATATGTCATGAGTCATACTAAATTTAAATAAATATTGTGCAGATTATACCTCTGCAAGTGTAATTTAAATTAATTATCATTGTTATTAACATAATTCACACAGATTATATTTGTTATGCAGCAATCATAATTCATAGTTGTGTTTCAGATTTAATATTTGTAATTGTCAGTTATACGTTATGTTAAATTCCTATTAAAATATGTGACAGTTCTTATTCTAACTCCCTCATTAAAGTTATCTGTAAACTGATTTCAAAACCTGAATTAGCTCTGCAATTTTGCCAAACTCTCTGCATTAACACATTGTGCCACACCCAGAGATAGGTAAACAGTTGCATTTTCTTCACTCATTACTGTCCAGAGTGCTGATTGTAAGGCTTAAATACAACAAAGAGGAACACATTGTAAGCTAACTACCAATCAGGAATGCACGCAATAAGTCTTCCATCAACAATCCTCAACTCAGACAAATCAGCAAACGTCTGCCAAAAGACTGCAGAAAAAAAAGTCTTAATGTAGAATATCTGGTTTGAAGCCCAAGTGTAACAAGACCACACAAACTACCTACAACAGCCCTGCAGCTATCAGATACAATGTGATACAGTGCAATTAACTACTTAAAGCAGCAGTAGACACAGCAGCAGGATGACCTCATCATTGTGTTTCAGAGAAGATATTACTGTAAAAGTTGTTATAAGAAAGCTGTGTACACATTTAAATGCAACCCCTGCAAGGGGAAATGGTGACAGCAACAAACATTACACACACACACATACATACATACACACACACACACACACACACACACACACACACACACACACACACACACACACACACAGAGCTTTTCAATGATAGGTATCAAACCTCCTACCTGTCTAGCTTACACAATCTAGAGAGCACTGCAATACCTGCAAGTGGAACAGGAGATGTCTGTCTCTGAGGGTAGACATAGCACTTTTGTCAGGATTACCTCATCAGTGCGTTTCGGAGAGGAATTTACTGTAACATTAGGAATAAGGGAGCTGTGAGAAAAGTTAAATGTATTATTCTCAGATGAAGTAGATTCACCACCTAATGATACACACAGTGTCACACATGCACGTACAGACACACACACGCACACACACACACACACACACACACACACACACACACACACACACACACACACACGATCACACACGATCACACACGCACACACACGCACACACACACACACACACACACACACACACACACACACACACACACACACACAAGCCTACCATGCTGGGTATTGAACCTTCTACCTAACTAGCTTAGCAAGTGCCACAGGGGAATATGTGCAATACCTGTCTGAAATTAGATACTGGAATATTCGCAAAGATCAATGCTTGGAATATTTGCAAAGATCAATGCATCCCTGGACTTTGCAACAAATGCATATGTATGCACAGGATAATGTAGCATCCCTATCATTTTTACATGCAATGACATACCTTGATATTGCAGTGTACAGGCTGTCCTTACTATACATTGTGATACTGTGAGGGACATTGGCATATTACACGTAATGGGATGACATGCACATTAACTGTTGTGAACCTGTGGATTATCAATCACACATTCCTGTGACTTCCTGCTGGGATGATGGCACACCTGTATTGTCTCATACTTGCACTGCATCCATTGGCAATACAAACATGGATATTTGACACAGGTCAAATATACAGAATGGCAGTGATGGATGTAGTGAAAATATGTTATCCAAGCTGGTTACATAGTGTAATTGTAAACACTGTAGAACAGACACAGTACTTCACCAAAATTAATTAGATGAGTTAACGTCCTTTACAAAAAATATCATCTTTGGACTCAGCAGTACTCTGTGTTGCTTTGTGCAAATTCCTGTATAAAGATCTTTGCAAGACAGCATTTGCAATAGGTAGCAAGCAGATTAGTGTAGCAGCAGGATAATGATGTGTTAAGTAAAGGGGTTAGCCAACATGTACTGAAACAACAGACAGACAAAACACAATGACACATGTTGCCATCCATATGTATCCAGACATCTTCAGCATTATATTAAATAATTCAGGCCTGAGTGTTATCTTAGCACAATATGTATAGTATGTATAAATGCATATTTGTGAAATGTTAATAGTTGACAGCAGATACTGGCAAACATTAATGTATGTAATAATCTTTACTACCCTATTGAACACTCTAATCTGTACATCTAACTATTCATCTTGTGTAATTTACAGTAAACTGAATAAACACAGATTAGAAGAGTGGTGCAAAGTGAGACAGAATATAGCCGATGAAGACAATCTAGTTCAAATGTAATGCTATAAGCATTTTACTCCCATTTAGCATCAGCTACATTTGCTGCCTGGTGCCAAACATTGGACAAATGCAGAGGTGGAAGAATAATAATACAGAAAAAGGATGATACACCATCAGGGTAACATGGAGGCAGGGACACAATTATTTATCAATGAAGAAGGATAATGTTGCCTCACAACAATCTGTAGCCAACAGGTACAACTACATTACTGAACTAAAAACAATTGATAATAATTAGCTGACAGCTGTAATAGAACCCATAACGTTTAAAAAATTCTCAGTACATGTTAGAGAATTAGCTCAACACACCACAACAATTTACTACTTGCCAGCATTAAAATAACACTACTCAAACAGAGAAATTTATAGACATATGGAGACAGGAATGGCACAAATCTGTTTTGTAAGACAGGTGGGAATATCTTTATATCTTTAGACTTACATATGAAATCATTAGTAATCAGTCCTGCTCTGTACAAAAATCATTGCTATATGTAAGAATAAGGGGTGGGAGAGTACAATAACCATGAATACCTAACCAGGATAAGGTTGGCTTACTAAGTCTCCCTGCTGGGGCTGCAATGTTTTTGAGAATGATATCTTGCTGAACTAAATTCAGACATTTGCAATTAAATTTATGATAGGATTATGAACTGTCATGAAGTAATATACAGGCATACTGCTATAATTGAACCCTTGACACTATAGCAAAAAAGCTGGCTACAAACAGGGTAACTATCACAACATGACAGATAGGAACTCCTAGTTGATACATCCAGCAGCCTAATAAAGTTTACACTAAATGTACCACAGTACTGCCTTTAATATGACTTTACTCTGTATTCCATACCTCAGCAGAATTGACCACATTTGTGCAGAGGTAACAGGGCCACTGCGGATTACATCAAAATCATCAGCTTTCACAACTGGAAGTTAAACAGCATTCACTGTCACTCAGTATTTCTGCAATATGCCAAACTTAGCACAAATGCTGAGAACATAAAGTGAAGGATTTTCCATGGGCTATTTCTGGCCATGTGTGTGCTGTGTGTGAACATATCTTTTGACCAGCTTAAATATGTGAAAAAGGGATGGATATGACAATGGTGAAAATGGGATTCACAAGCAGAGGGTAGCACACAACTAAAAGATTACAAGAATTTGCAGGAGGGTCATGGGAAAGCACCATGGCTATCCACTTCTTTACAATGTCACTTTACAATTTTATGCTCATGTTCATGACTTTGCAGAGTCATCACACCACTGATGGGTGCCAACAATTAAATAATATAGTATGGCCAACTGAACTGAATCAAATGTGTCAGATTAACAGATAGGCAAAGTGGAGAGCTATGTATGGGTTGTCATTTTTTGATGGGACAGGAGCCAATATTTGTTTTTATTTTAATTTGGGGAAGAGGGGAATGTTGAGAAAGGTGATTAGGAATAAGACGTCCAGGTAGTTAAGAAAGGTGAGGAAGTGTATGCAGACCTGCAGGACATACAAGACAAACAGAGATAGTTATGGAGAGAAAAGGCTGAGCAACACCATGATTGGGGATAAGTAGGGGGGCATCAGAGGCATACCACATCCAGTATGAGAACAGTGAGAATCTAGTCCTTACCCTCAGAACTGTCATTACTGTCTCCTGAGGAAGCTCCCTGGGTCAGTGCCAGACATGGCATTCTCATTGCAATAAGACACAGGACCCTTTCAACCTTGTTAATACATGCAGCAAGGCCCCTCTCCATAATATCCTACACCAGTCCTGTCAGCTCATGCCAACTGACAAAATTACCACATTCACTAGTACTGCTCCTGGAGGGTACCACTGAAACAGCACCCAAGGGGGCAGAGCAACCTGGCATACTTGGAGCAGGTAGGGCAGGGGTTGTGGGGTTGTGACACTGAGGTGCTGGGTGTTTGTGCTGCTGTCTATGGAGATATGGCAGGCCATCACAGTGGTTGGTGTACCTCTCTGTGCTTTTGATGATTAATTTGCATCAGCAAGTTATGCAGACAGCAAATTGTTAGTGAATTATAACCCCCCCAAAAAAGAGAGAGAGAGTGAGGCAAGGGTTGAAGGGGAGACAAAAAAAAAAGGCAATTAGATGAATGTCATGTAATAGTACTGTATAATTTAAATAAACTTCTTTTTGGCAATACAAAAACAACTATGTTAATTTACTATTGTATACTTTAGAAACATCCAGATATGATTGAAAGGTATTTATGTGGTATTAAATAAGCAAATATCACTGATCTGATATAATAAACAACTGCCATTATTTCACTTTAACAGATTGGACTTATGCATTCTAACTAAATAATTATAATTACCATAATGTAATTCTTCCTGACAGACTGTTGTTAAGATATTATAAATAATTAATTTATAAACAAATTCTGCTTCTGGATATTGAACCAACACACATTTTTTTCTAATTGCCTAATGCAAGCACCAACACTTATTTGGGAAGACATGCATGCCTGAGATGACTGTTGATCTATTCCTGCTCAAAATGCCTGAGGCAACGAAAATAGTATTATGGCTTTAATTTTAACTAGATTCATACATACCCTGTGCCTATCTGAGTTGGGTTAATCCTGCTGGTGCACCTCATGGTTTGCAGCAATTTCCTCTGCTGCTGTTGAGAACAAAAACATAAATATATATGAAAGCTTAATGAGTAACTGCATTGGCTAGCTAGATAATTACTGCCATATCATAGACAGGCTATGGTTCTGAATACTTACACATCTAGAGGGTGTTCCAAGTCCTACATTCAGCCTACCATCAGCTTAGGAGGTCCTGCTTGCACTTTTTAAGGTCATTGGTGATGGCATTGTTCTCCAGTGCGTGAAATGCCAGTTACACTGGAGACAGCCTTGTCTAAGCTATTCCAAGCCTCAACCTTATCCTAAAGCAGCCTACAGCTGTAGCACTTTATGAGGGGTGCTACAAATACTCTGGACTCAACACCCCAACTTTGTGATGTAAATTAACACCATTCTTTCCATCTTCAACCATGTCTGCAAAAGTCAAGCTTACAAACTATGTCTGAATTAGTGCCTAATTTTGATCTCACATGTTACTGGCATTGCATAAACAAGCACAGCCTTGCCAACTACATTGGTGCAATTGTAAGCAGATGGACCCCTTGACAATCAAATTGGAACCTCTTACAGCAGACAGCAGTAAAGATATGAAACGTGGCATTCAGCTGTGCCATGTGTTATGCTCCACTCATTGTAAAAGGTTCCAGTGTTCAACATTGGACTGTCTACTGGCATGGCTTTTGAGAGTTGCACACTGGAAGGTGAAAGATGACTGAGTTCTGACATATCATCAGTTTGCGATTTACAAATGTTAAAACATTTTTGTAACAGCTGGGAATAGAACCCATGAGATATAGGAGGCAAAAAATTGCAACTTAATGTATAAACTCATATTGCCAGAGGACAGCTTACTTTATACCATGGGATTTTTACCGATATCTGAATGAATGGAGTTACACTTTAGAGGTGCCTATATGTGTGTGGTTGTAATCCTGTCTTGAAAAGAATTATTATGCAAAAATCATTCTTACTGCATGTAAGTATGGTTCACATGGATGCAGTTGAATGTGATGATCAAGACAGGTTAGTAAGTGTTACATACATAGTTCAGAAGACATAAGGGTCCTAAATGCATAGTTGTGATATGTGATGAGTTATGATGATTTCAGAAAAGTCATTGCACCCATCAGACATTTGCTAGTGATTTTTTTTATGACATACCATTACTGTTATGTCTAGGAATGTAGACATACCTTAGGTATGTATATATGTAATGCATTAGGCATATATTTTAAAAAGTATAATGTCATTATGCAAGGCTTACTGAAAAATTGTTTGTAAGAATCATATTTAACATTATCATGTTTCATTACTATTCTATTCAAAATTTCTTGAGACTTTGTTTCTTACAGTCTTTTTAAAAATCATCTTCTAGCTGGATACAAACCATTAACAGCTTGTATTGTTTATCTAAAGTCATTAGTTGTGCTGCAGAGATAGCTCTGTGACAGGTAGAACTCCTCCTCTCAGTACTGTCCAGAGCACGGAAGACAGTGCACCATTGATAAGCATGCCTGAGATACCCAAGGCAACCTACATTAAATTTTTAATTTATTTTATTTATTTTTTATTTTACATTTGTTGACCGGGATAGTCCGACTGGATACATGTCCATTTTCAACGGAGTCGTAGGGAGAAAAGCTCCACAGATGGTTTTATATACAATCATTACAATGTGCATATAGATCATGAGTCTTCATAACATTACACATATAGAACACATTTTACAGTCAAGCTGAATTTTTACAAATATAACACATTTTAAAGTCCAGTTAGATTAATACTGTCTAACCATCTTCTAAACTAGCTTAACAATGATAACTGAGTAATACTTACAGACATAGAAATAGTAAGCCAATTTGCATGAAGATTTAGTCAGGCTTGGAGCAGGGACATATCCATTGAGACTTGAAGTACTCCTTGAGTGCTTTCTTAAATTGAGATAAGGTGGCATGTAGGGTAATGTTAGCAGGAAGGGAATTCCATATTTTGCCAGCAGAGTTGGCGAACAGGGAGTCACCAGCTGAGTTGTTGGATTTAATGGTTTGCACTGATATTCTATTGGATGACCGGAGTGATCTGGAGTTGGAGTGGGGATAAATGATTTCTTTCAGGGCAGGTGTATTATCTGGTTGGTTAAGTGCTTTGTGAGCCACAATGAGTTGATTATACTGAATCTGCCTGGGAAGCTCTAGCCATCCAAGATAATTTAGATTTTTACAATGATGTGTTCTATAGGGTAGACCAGTTTCAAATCTTGCTATGTTGTTATACCAGCTTGAGAGTTTGTTAAGGTCAGTTTTATTTAGGTTGGCCAGTAAGGGGGAAGTATAGTAGAGTATAGAGAGTAGGTGGGAGTGGGCAATGGAAGTCCTAGCATATTGGGTAAGGAATGGTTTTATCCTATATAGTGAGCCCAGTTTTCTGTTAATGGTTTTGATTGTTTTGTTTATGTGCACATCAAACTTAAGATTGTTATCTATAATGATTCCTAGCAGTTTTGTATGGGCATCTGGAGTGATCATGGTACCATTATTGGCCTTAATGGAGAGAGATAATGCCGGTGATCTATGCAAGGGGGTGAAAAGTAGGAGTTTTGTTTTATTAGGATTCAGTATAAGGCAGCGAACGACAAGCCAGTTCTCTACTACGTTGAAAGTACTCTGAGTTATTGATAGCAGCTCTGTTTGCGAGGTGCCAGTGCAGATCAATGTTGAGTCACCTGCGTATTGAATGCAGATGGCATCAGGGATGACTTTGTGGAGGTCATTGATAAAAATGGAAAACAGAAATGGTCCCAAGATGGACCCCTGTGGGGCTAGAGTGTTGGGTAGGAGGTTTGAGAGTTTGTTCTGCCATAAGATGGATTGTAGTCTATTGTTCAGTTAGGATTCAAACCATTGGAGAGAGTGAATGCCTAGGGACATTGTTACCAGGGTGTTGATGAGAAGATGATGACTGACCATGTCAAAAGCCTTTGACAGGTCTAAGAAGAGGGCTGAAGATAACTTGTTGTTGTTCCTGTTATAGTTTATAGCATTACAGATGGTGAGGAGAGCAGTGGTGGTACTATGATTTGGTATGAAGCCATGCTGGGAGTTAGCCAGAAGATTGTTTTGTGTTAGAAAGTACAGGAGCTCTTTATGGACATATTTTTCCATTATTTTTGCCATAGGTGATAAGATGACTATGCATCTATAATTGGATAACTCAGTAGGGTTACCACCTTTATGGAGGGGCATGACATGAGATATTTTCCAGATAAAGGGGACTGAGGCTTCTGATATGGACCGATTAATTAGAATGGAAATGGGATACGCTATGGTATCTACAGCTTTTTGCAAATATTCTGCTGGGCAAAGGACTGCAGCTGGGGTAGTAGGTTTTAATTTTTTGAGCAGTGAACGAATGAAAGATGTAGAGACTGGTTGGAATGTAAAGGAGGTCTGGGAGCTGGGAGTGCTATCCAGTAGGTTAGTGGAGTTAAGGGGTATTTGGCTAGCAAGGACTTGGATGGTTTCAGCAAAGAAATTATTAAAGGTGTTAGCAACATTCGCTGGTAGTTTATCAGCAGAGGCTGTGGGGGGTGGAGTGGTGGTTTGACCTGGGTGCAGTAATTTAATTATCCCTGCCCAGAATTTTTGGGGGTTATTTTGGTTCCCTTGTTGGAGATGGAGGTAGTAGTTTTTTATCTAATAGAATAGCTCATTTTGTCTCATTTCTTAGTTGTCTACATTTCGTTTGGTTTATAGGGTCCTTTGTAGCACGCCATGTTCTCCATGCCTTATTTCTGAATATGATTTTTGTTTTAGTGTCTTTAGAGAGCCACAGGGCAGCTTTTGTTTTTACCCTCATGGAACCAGTGGGAACATGAGCATTGAGGATGGTGAGGAATTTATTGTTAAAGTGGGCGACAGCTTCATCAAGGGGCAGGTGCTTTAGGGCAGCCCAGTTGCATGCCTTAAGTTCATCCTGAATCTTACTAGGATTGAAGCTTTTACTATTTCACATTGTTCTGTAGATGGGCTGCCGAGAGTAATTGGATTTGTGCTTGCAGAGAAAGGTAAGAAAGTGGTCGCTGAAGTCATCAGGGATGACCTCCGCAGAATACATTTGGGAATGGTTATTGATTAGTATCCAATCCAGTATACCATTTTTTTGGTTACGTTTTCCTAGCCTGGTAGGGGTGGACATGGGTGGTAGGAGACTGAGAGTACAAGTGTTTCAATCGATGTTAAGGTCTCCTAGTACTATGGCTTCTTGTGGATAGTTACTAGCTAACCATTGGAGGATGTCTTCTAGTGAATTAGTATTATTCCCTGGTGGAATATATACACAGACTATATCTATGCATTTGTTTTTGTTAATTTGGAGCTTGGCAGCAATTATTTCTGCCTTATTGACCTGGGGTGGTTGACTGGGGTCTAAGGTAATATTTAGTGTAGATTACTCCCCCCTTCCGGGAAGAGCGATCGTGTCTAAGTATATTATACCCAGGTGGTAGGATTTCATTATCTGAGGTTGTTGGTTTCAGCCAGGTTTCAGTTAGGCATAGAATATCAAGGGAATGGACTTGTAGGAGGGCATGCAGATTGTGTACTTTGTTATTTATACTTTGTATATTTAGTTGGCAGATCAGGAGGGAGTTGGCAGCCTTAGTAATATATAGTGATTCATCTGGGTTAGTAGCAATGGATGTTGCTTTATTTAGGGTGGCAGGGCCAGGGTTTGGATGAACATCTTCACCCATTGCCAGGTTCTTGTGTATAATTACTGTTGCTTTCAGGATTTTGTTTATAAGTTTTTGATAGTATTTAGATTTTGAGCTGATGTATCTGGGTCTAATTGGGTGATAGTGTTTTGTGGTTAAGGAGTTGGAAAGAGTTGTAACTAGTGGGTGGCCCATATTATTTGATATCTCTGTGCTAGTTTGAGAGTTTGGGTGGTGAAATCCTAGGTAAGACTGATTTTCGTAAATGGTGAGGAAATATAGAAATAGCATGAGGGATGGTAGAGAGAGAAATTACATTACTTTATATGGTAACATGGTTGGAGGCTATATTGGTAATATGGCATGGCAATATGGTAATTTTTCATTATTTTCTTTAAGTAGTGAACCGAGTTTTCATGCTGCCAAGCAGGGAGCAAATATACCTTTAAAAAAAGGTAACAAAAATCATACTGTCATAAATTGCAATGTCATGTCTACACAGTATTCAAACAATGCTTCATGTGCCTTATTCCTCACAAATCACCTCAGTTGCACATTGTACCTCAGAAACTGACATCTGTCAGGTGCAATTACCAAACTAAGTACTGTCTGTATTGTGGGGTGCCACCTAATGATGCCAGGATTATTTGAGGTACCTAAGGCAACCTAAACTACATTTTTCACTTTTTTCCTTAGGTGGGGACTGTGTTTGCTTGATGTCAAGTGAAGAGCAAATGTACCTTAAAATGAAAAAAAATTTTGAAAAGTAAATATTGTGAGTTATGGCAATGTGTGTTGTAAACAGAATTTGAACAATGCTTCACATACAATCTTTCTGTTGATTCCCCTCAGTTAACTTTGTACCACAGAGAAAGTTATCTTGCATGTGTATTTTTTGAATGATTACTATCCAGAGTGCTACCAGCCATGCAAAGCCACCAGGTGCTTTTCAGCTACATAAGGCAGTCTAAACTAAATTTTTCACTTTTTCCTTAAGTAGTGAACAGCAATTGCATGATGCTAAGTGGAGAGCATAGTGAACAGACATTGCAGGGTAATATATGTTATGGCATTTACAGACATTGAATGAAATGCAAAGCATGAGTATATGAAACAATGACTGGGGCATGAAGTGCATTCAAGTGAACAATTCTTCCTTCTCACATCTCTATGCAACATGAGACATGTACTTTGTGGAACACATCATCAGACCTGTAGTTAGTTATATATTATGTTACAGTGGACAGAATAATGATCACATGTTGTTAGCAATAATAGCAACAGTTGATATTTAAACAAAAACTGTATGGTATGTGATTAAATATATATTCTGACAATCATTTGCAAAAGTATCATGTCAGTGGATTCAAACCTTGCATCAGAATATACTTCATCTATCAGCTCACTGTACTTACACCTTGTGCAACAGAAAAAGATACATGTCATTTGTTTTCTTCCCTGAGTATTATCTAGAGTGCTGTCAGCTGCACAATACCGCCTGGCTGGTTTGTGAAACCTATGACAGACTAAACAATTTTTTTACCCTTTTCCTTAAACCATGATAATAATTGTCATTCTGCAAAGTGGTGTGAAATAATATTAAATGAGACAAGACATAAAGAAGTCAACATTAAAAAGTTAGTACTGTTGAGTTCCTATGTATCAATCACTCTACTTGCAGACTGTTTTTTTTAAGTCCCATTTCCCTGACACAACCTGACTAGCTGTATATCAGAGCGGGGAGACTGAGAAAGCTGACTGTTCATACTGTCAAGGTAATCAGAGACACATATAAGCCATTAAGAGGCAATATTTCTCAGTGCTTATCCTTGCATTGCTGAGAGCATGTGCATGTAATCATGTAGGTCCCTGCACCATGTTTACATTCCCAACACAGTCTGCATATTTTAGTATTCAGGAATGCTAATGATTTCACAGTGCTCACAGGGCTGATTCTGCACTATATTAAGGCAATGGTACAGGCAGTGCCCTTATATCATACTGGGGGGTTGTTTTAAACAGAGTTAAATACTGGTAGAATAGCAAGACTTGAGTGATTAATTTAATTTCTACAGTGCTCTATTGTCAAGGCATGCTGTTATTCCTTAAAAAATGCTTTCATTTTGACAGTGCAAGGGTGAAATGCAGTGACTAATGAAGAGTATATCTATGATTTTTATGTATTTACATTCATCCCTTACTTTTGGCATTGCCATTTCTACACTTATGCTAATGAATGCTACATGACAAACGTAATTTATTTTTTATGTGATACTTGCATGCTTTCAGCAGATAATGGCATTGTAAGTATGTAGGGAGGTATGATGTTATTAGCTATGTTAGCAGAAAATGTGCTCTGTTTGTGTATTTCTACTGAACTGGACTCCACAGCAGTGGATAAGGATGTCGTAACAGTTTGATGTTATCTGTGTCATGCTGCACTGATAATCACTACATTGTTAAAGCAGATATGTATTGCAAAGTTTAATCCTGTGTTATCTCCATCACAGAAGGGTTATAAAATCTGTGCTGATTACTGAGTTCAAAATATACTTCTTTTTATGTGTTTTGTTGAGAGGGTTGGATTGGGGGTTGGTGTGGGGGAAAGGTTTGGATTGGGGGTTGGTGTGGTGGGGTGTGGTTGGAGGGCCCATATTTACTCATCAAAAGTTCTTTCCTCAAAACTCTGATGAGCATAAATAACTCATTGAACTTTTATTAATCAAATGTTCACTTCAGCAAAAGTGTGAGACTTGAAAAGTAACTAATTTGCCAGCATTTCCCCATCTTACACACTGCATCAATTAAAACCCACAAAGGTGGAGAGCTGAGGCCCCCACCCACCAACTACTGTATATATACCAACTCTGAGACCACACTACAGTGGGGAAAAGGGCAATTAATTGGCCAACATCAGCAAATTTGCCCTTTTCCCCACTGTAGTGTGACCTTAGAGTGGGTAAATATAGTTATGGGGGCACAGCTCCCCCACCTGGGTGGGTTTGAAATACTGCAATGTGTGAGATGGGGAAATGTTGGCTAACTAGTTATTCTCCCTGTCTCACTCTTTCACTGAACTAAACGTTCAGTTAATGAACATTCAAGGTCTAGTGTTCACTCATCAGAGGTTCGAGGAAAATACCTTTGATGAGTAAACATAGACCCGTGGTTGGCTTGGGGGGTTGGTATGGGGGGAATGGGGGGTTAACATGTGTGTACTCATAGGGCATATACATGTGTCAATATGAGAGTAATCAGTGCTATTACATTTTTATTTTATTTACATTTTTCCACACTTCCTTATCATTAGTGCAAGTACATACTGAGTCCTTGGCAGTTGTCCCTGTCTGATGCTATCAGAACACACCTAATGCATGGTTAAGTAAAGGTTCTGGACTGACAGGCATGGTTTTTCATATCTGTATGTGCATGGAATCTTAGGCTTTCAGTTAGGTGATTGTATGTGCGATCCTTTGCTTCCTAGCCAGAGCCAGGACATACTGTGCACACCACCATCTGTTAGCATCATCTGCAGTTGGTGGTTCTCCCTCAGACTCCTCATCTGTATCTGCACTGCTGCTGGCTTTGCCTGTCATCCTTGAAATGTTGTTCCTGCCCCTTGTTGTCCTTGATGGAGTTGTTTTCTGAGAATGATATTGTGTAATATTGCACAGTCTGTAAGTATTTCAGCATAGGTTCCTGAGTCATACTACAGTGTACCTCCTGATGTGTCTAGACACTGTAACCTTGATTTCAACAAACTAAACACATGTTTTATGATACTCCTTATCTGAACATGGCCACATTGTATTCTTGCTCAATGGGGTTGTGTGAGTTTCTTGTGAGTGTCATGAACTAGGGCTCCCATGCATAACCTGCCTTCCCCACTAGATGCCCTTGAGGGAAGTCACCCTGACAAACTTGATATACAGCTCACAAGTGTGCCATATGTGTGATTTATGAAAACTGCCTGGGTTCCCTGCACAAACATTATAGATAATCCTTTGGATATTACAGACAATCTGTCACTTTAAGGAGTGGAAATATTTTTTGTTGGTGTGCCTTCTTCCCCGTTCTCCTGACAGCACTTTTATTTCTATGTGTCTGCAGTCTATGTCCCCAATACTTCGGGGAAGTTAGTATTGCATAGAATTCCTGCATAGTTCTTCCTCTTTCCTGTGGTGTTCATGGGAAATAGCTATGTCCCCTTACATGTAGTAGCACTGCATTTACAAACTGATGAAATATTCTGGAGGCAGATACCTGTGACATCTCTGTGGGTCTCTGGAAAATACCAGTAGCTAGTATTCATAATGCTAAATGTACCTTTATTTCTACCGAATAGGTTATCCACACTTTCCCCTGGGGCCTAAGGAGTGGGCATCAGAGGTGGCTATTTCCTCCAGCATTTCTCTGTCCACCCTGTATCTCTCAACAATTTATGTATCATGCAGTCCATGATAAGTCAAATGGGTTCAAAATACCCTTCTTCTTCTTCTTCTTGCATGAGGTGTGGCAGCAGCAACAGTAGCACCCCAATTTAAAGCCTGTTGCACATAAAGCCTTATGGGAAGGTCCTTTTAAGACTTTTCCTTAAAGCTCGCAATTTATTTAAGTAAGAGTGTTTTTGATATTGCTTTGATTGATTTTATTATTTAGAAATGCTCTTATTGGTTCATTTTATCTATCATGTGATTTTAACTATGGTCTGTGGACTATATATTGAGTTGTGTTTGCTATTGTTTTAATTGGTCTGAAGAAGTGCTGTAAGAAGCATGAAAGCGCTAACCTAATTAAAGTTTACATGTTTTTATTTTTCTGCTGTGGTTGGTCTGGTTCATTTTTGTGTAACATGGTGTAGAATGTTAATATTAAGTAACTGACCAACTGAACTGTTTAAGTAATTAGAAAAACAGGGACAACTACATGCTAGGACATTGTAGTATAAAGCACCTAGCAAGCAGTTAGTTTATAGAAAATGTATGAAATTGAATTGAAATGTGAAACAGTGCAATATGGTATTACATGGCTAGCGCTGAATACTTTATTCAGTAACAGTAGCTCTATAAAACATTTAAAATTCATGTATCTGCATATAACTGCGAAGTTTGGGTTATAACTTGTGAATGAGTATCAAAGCAAAGATAGTTGTCAGCCTAGAGAAGACAATGAAGAAGTGAGGCAACTACTAAAATAAATCATGCCTCTAATAAGCTTGACTATCATTATCAATTGTTTTTTTTTTCAGGGTTTCGCCAGCATAATAACATCATTACATGTAACAAAAGTTATTGTAGTTAGCAAAACAGGCAAAGTAATATCTACTACAACTTACAGGAATTTGCCTGGATAATTCTGTCTTACCTACACATAAATGAAGAAGACTCAAAGGTAAAGAAGAGATATTCTAGAAACTGGAATACACAAAGGACAATGCATTAGAAAACCAAAAGGGAAGGCGGAGTATATAGGCATGCTGCATACAAAGCACCCATCTAGGGAGAAACACCATAATGGTGTTAAATATTTGGGTTTGGGTGTGAGGTGACAATGCTGTTTTGCTAATGCTCCTATATATACACCTATTCTTAGGTCAAGCAAGCCATATATACAAAGCCCCTGAGGTAACTAAGGAGTGTTCATTTATGACAGAAATGAGGAATGGTGATTTGGAAAAGTGGTAGTGTGCATTAGAATGGGTAGCTTCAGACAGCCATAGCCCACTGGACACTTTGTCAGTAAAAGTAATTAGCAAAGGCAGCTGAGGTAAACATCTTGAGCATCACAGAATTTAGGTAGTAAAGTCAGCATACTTTAAAATAATATAGTCACAAATGGCACTTCTGCAGTGTACAGCTACTTAAATAATTAAATTGTTCAGTTGTGTGCATTCACTTTGAAATTAAAAAGTGTCACGGTTTCCTTGAGGAAAAGTCTTTGGAAGCTTAATTTGATTTGTTCATTAAATTAATTGAGTCAGAGTCAGATAGTTTGAATTAAATTAAAGTAGCAGGAAATTCTTGGCCTGACAACTCTAATAAAAGCATCACTTACAATTTTCCTTTAAATTAATTGAACCAGTTGCAGTCATCTGAAATTAAATAAGAGCAGACCCAAATTCTTGGCATGATAGAGTCTAACTGAAACATCACGTCAGTATTTACTTAAATCAATTGAATTAGGTACAGTCTCTTTGGATTAAAGAACAGAAGTAAGTTGCTGGCAAGGCAAAGTGCCGTAGAAGCCATTCTTCGATTTTTCCTTTACTCTAAGCCAAGTCTGATTCTTCATTATTTTTCAAACACCATAGCAGAATTTAGTAGGTATTAGTATCAATTTTCCTTTAAAAATCAACCCCTGCTTGGCCATTAATGTTACACTGTTGATCAATGGAATAAAGTCACAGGAAACTGAAGGGCTGCTGCAGGCCCAGACATTGAAGGGGGTCCAGAAACTCAGCAGATCAGGGACTTCCATATGTTGGAGGAAGCAAATTAAGCATATGTGAGTGGTGTATGCTGAGAAGCATATTAGAAATCATATGACCTATCAGCTTACAGTGGCTACTAAGATAATTGCTGCTTATGTTTAGTTATTATGGCAGGGACAGCAGGTAAGCAACATTTTTAAATAATCTAAACAGCCCATGTCCTGTGAAAATCAACAATGAACAGCCCTTACAGACAGAATGACAACTATGCTAATGTAGCCCAGTTTAAATACCTAACAAACACTGAAATAGTAACACCCAGTTTTAATGGGGTAACCTACTTGTGGATGAAGACTGAATGCTCCAGCTTTAATTGCCCAAGGTTCAACCCATCAACAAGAAGAATTCCTCCATAGGAAATCACTGTTGGAGAGTTGTGCCAGCAGTGATGTCTTGTTTTATGGAAAATGTCCTCCTTCTTCAAGTTTGTGTGGCCATGAAGTTGCTATATATACGTTTGAGGGATGAGAGTTTGTCCCCATGTCATGGGGTGCAGGAGAGTTTGTAGCCCTGCAAAAAAAAAAAAAACATTTAAAAAGTGTTTTTTGGCAGTTTCTTTTTGGTGTAGTTTGGGAATTCTGATCCTCAGTGCATTTGCTTTATTCCACTCACAGTGAAAGCATTTTAATGCAGCTAAAAAAACTATAGCTGAGATCACAGCAAAATGGCTAAAGACAGCAGGACAAGTGGCTGTAGGGAGATAAAGCCCCCCCCCCCCCCCCGGGCACTGTGCAGGTAAAATTGTGGGATAATCAAGATCAAACAACACACAGAACTTAAAGCACAATTAAGGACTGAAATTAAACAAAATATACTATCACCAGATCCACTTTCATAATTAAATAATGTGTAATTAATTAAATAAACTAAGTCAAGCGAAGCCAGTTAGAAACAAATTTAAAATCACTAGCACATTTATAGCAATGGAAGAGACTAGAAGTAGCAGTTTTTATTCAACATGCCTTAAGACTGTTCCACATGACAATTACATGGCATTCCTCATACAAAATAAGCAAAGTAATAATGCAGTTCACATATATCTAAGAACAACTATATTCCTTCTAACTGTAATTATTCTGTAATAGTCATAATTGTAATGATAACAGAAAGTGGCTAGATGAAATTCTATGTCTCATTTCACTTCGGATACAGTTACTTATGTCTCAAATGAAAAGGGAAATGAATCTGCTGTACCTTTAAACTATGCTGAATGCCAAGAGGAGATATAAATCAGACAGAAGTGACCACAGGCAAGAAAGAAGAGGTGAAAGCAAAAACAGCAAGAAGTAAAATAGGTAGAGTGGACACAAAGGTGCATAACTTAATGCTCTTCAATGTCAGAGGTCTAGGAATGAAAAAGGGAGACTACGAACCATAATCCGAGTCAGATGGAGATAGAAGAACCAACTGATACCTAGATAAGTAATAACTGGGAAAAGAATATGGTCATCTTAGGATAGCAACTGCTCAAGGATAACAGGTAGGATAGAACTAGTTGAGAAGTATCAGTCTATTTCCATTAGTATACAAACTGTGAGGCATAGACCTTAGAAGACCAGAAGGGAGGAAGAAAGAAAGCTGACAGTTAGATATAGTTGACTGACCATCAGAATGTGAGAAAGATACAGAACTGGAGCAGGAGAAAAGATTGACCATGGAGAACTACAATAGCGTTGGAGCAGGCTGTAGTATTCCAGTATCCAAATTTTAAAAGAAGAATGCTCTGACTGAATCGCTGCTATAAGAAGAATCTAAAAATGATCTTAGACATTGTAATCTTCAAAAGGGAAAGGTGCAAGGTTCAGGACTTGATTGTATAATATCAGGAAAGGTAGCACCAAAGGGAAGAGCAACCCAACACCTGAGACTACAGGAGAGTTGACTATGGTTAGATAGTACAGCTTCTGAGTGGTTGATGTATAGCTGGGGATTAAGAGAGAGCACCAGTAAATATTAGAATAGCATTAAAGTGAGTGCTCTCACAGCAATGCACATGGGCTTTGGTGAGAAGAATAAGACAGAAATGAAAGAGAAAGACAACGTGGTTTATCAGACAGGTAAAGGAAGCTATGAGGGGAAAGGAGGTCTAGCATAGACTGATGACAGAAAGAAAAGAAAATGAGAGGCCTGGGAGCATGGGGAGGTTAGAATCACAAGTACTAAGGAAAACAAAATCAAAGATGAACAAGGAACTTGTCACAAGAGTCAGTAAAGGGAACAATGGAAAAAGAAGAAAGGTAAGACACATGTTCAGAAGTGTATCAAGGATGGATGGATAGGAATACAGTCAGGGTACTGAAAAGGCAGAAATTCAAAGCAAATTATTAAAGCCCTGGTCACAAAGGAATAAAGTAGGGTGTGCCCAAATAAGAAAACATTGAGGGGAGACTAACAAACGGCAGGATAGATGGGGAGACTGCAGAAACTGTGTCTGTGGAGTTATAGAGATGCAAAGCCAGGTTAGCATAACCCCAAAATTCTGAAGAATCTGGGGAGGGCGTTGCCAGTTTTTCTCAAAGAATTTGCAATGAGGGCATAATATGTACTAGTGGGCTAGAAAGTGACTTCAGTGATTCTGCTCCAAGGAAAAAGCAAAAACATATTCAGGTAATTAGACCTGTTAACCTTATCTGAACATCAGCAGTGAGTAAAGCCATAGAGATATGTGTAAGTAAAGACTAGTAGAAGTCCTGAAGGCGAAGAACATCCAAGAACAGTGCAGCATGAGAGCATAGCCAACAGCTCCCTTCATCCAGTCTTATCTAGTTGTCTAACTGAGTGATAGTAGAAACAGATAGAAGAACACATACATTTCAACCTCTTGGCACAAGTAGTTCTGAGCAAAGCTAAAATAATTAGGGAAGACAAAGGCCCCAAATCAGAGACATATTTTAAATATTACTCTTATAAACTTAGAAAGTTGCTATAATAATAGGTTTTGTGTTAGCATGCATTTTTAGAGGGATATGAAGTGTGAAACTCAAATGTCTATCATTATTTAGTGACTTCAGTACTTAATGATTTGCCAGAAAACTACAAAAAATATAGCCAAAAATATGAAGCAAGAATCTGGCCATTCTGCAAAATTCTGACTGTTGCTAGGTATACAATAAACCCATCAGATGCAGTATCAGTATCCTGCTTTTCACAAGTGATCTAACTTGGAGATACAAGGATATGGGAGAAGTCACTGAGATAGATCAAGAAATGGATAAATTAAAAGAAACAGAAGGTAGTGATATGGCATGGCTCCATCACAAGACAAAGAAATGATAGTGCACTACCTTGGGAGTTGTTCCTAGGCTAGACCCTCTGTGCGAAATTCATGTTAGATGTCATTAATGATACTAGCAGTACATGCAGCCCATTTGGGGCAACAATACAATTATATTTGTGGGAAATGCAAAATAATTGAACTGGATGAGAAATGGCTACGACGATTCAGTGCTGCATAGTGCAAGATGTTACATCAAGGCGCCAAGATCTCATTAAATGAATACCATTTGGCAAATGACTAACTTAGGGACCACAGAGAAAGGCACAGATCAGGGTGTCCTAGTCACTTCAGAAGTGAATCATTGCACTGAAACTCAGAATGCTATGCCAGATGTAAACACTATACTGCTGTGTTTCCAGAGAGAAAGCACTTCATGAAGTACAGATGTAGTCTTCTTATTGTACAAGTTACTGAGCAGGCTGTGAATGGAGCCCTGTACATAGAGATACAGCTATTTCATGGAAAAGGAGATAAAACCACTTCAGAAGATGAGGTGCAAAAAGAATCCATAAAAATGGTAAGAGAGAAACTTGTAGAACTGGATCTGTCAACCTGAAGGAAAGGAAAAGGAGGATATGATAGTGGTAAGATGGCGGTGGGTGGTGCAGTTGTGCAGCAGTTAGCATTGTCACCTCACAGCTAAAGGTTCTCTTGTTTGATTCTTGGCTGGGGTGCCTTCTGTGCAGAGTCTGCATGACCTTCTTGTGTTCACGTGGGTTTCCTTCGGGTGCTCCAGTTTTCTCCAACATTCCAAAGACATGCATCTGGAGCATTCTCCCCAGGCCTCCGCTGAAAATGTCTCTTTCCCAGTTGGACTTTCCTGGTAAACAAATGTTAAATAAATAAATAATTAACTAAATGACAGTGGTGTAAGGGATAGAACAAAGGAGGGATGGGGAACAGATACCCAAATGCGGGTGTCTACTTCACCTTAGAAATAATGAAAATCATCTTTGCAGAAAGCATGGTGGACAAACAGAAGGAGACTGTAGATCCAGACATGCAACTTTGAGAAAAGCATATGAATGATGGTTGAGATAAAAATAAAATGAGGATGAGGAGGCAGCAACATGGAAATACCCATATTAAAATGGCAGACTATATGAACACACATTTTTTTACCATCACACATACGTACTAGCTTCCTGTAGGCTGTAAATTTGATATGCAGTTCAGTGCATTACCAAGAAAACAAGCTGTCATCTCTCAGCCACCAGTTCCCAACCTATAGCTACAAGCAATTAGATTAATTTTCTCCACTCCTAAAATTAAATCTTTCTTAATCTGAAAACTGCTTTTACATGCTGCCTTAGTTTCAAAAATTTGTTCGGGGGCATGTAGTATGAGCCCTAACCTCTTCCCTAGGCAAGGGACAAGTGACCTGTGTCACTGATGGAGACACTAAGTACAACACGCTCCTACACAACCGCATTTGTGGCTCAGTGACCATCTCTGGGTCCCTGCAACACTGTCCATATTCAGAGGAACTGTAGCACTGGATAATCAAGTAGTCGAGGTCTGCCCCCTACCGATGAGGATACGCATGCAAATCATCCTCATACCAGATGATATAGATACAGCTGCCAATCAAACTCAGGTAAACTCAGCTGTAGTAAGTGATTTATCCCTCTCTGCACACTTCCACCCTTTAGATACAGGACGGCGCAGTAGTGCTGCGATAACATTGTCATCTCACAGCAAGAGGTTCTCTGGTTCGATTCTCGGCTGGGGTGCCTTTTGTGTGGAATCTGCATGTTCTTCCTGTGTTTGTGTGGCTTTCCTCCAGGTGCTCCGGTTTCCTCCCACATTACAAAAACATCCGTCTGGAGCATTTCTCCCTGGGCCTCTGCTGAAAATTAGCTTTGTTCCAAGTTGGACTTTCCCGGTAAACAATGTTAAATAAATACAGCTATTACTGCAGGAAATACTCAAGAACATTTTCCATTCATAAGGTTAGTTTAATTGTTTCTGATCATTCCTTAACCTTGGATGCTGTTTAATCAGGAATCTGACGAGATTTTGACTGTAAATTGTCCAATGGACAACACCATGAAGGAAATATCTCTGAAAGCCCCCTTTTGCAAATATTCACTTTTCCACTTTTTTCCTCTGTGTGTGACTGTAATTTTGACATATATAAGTTACCGTGGGTATGGGGGGGTCACCCTCCACATGGGGGTGCAAAGGGACTTGTCTCCTGCAAAAAAGTTTATTTCTGTTATTCACTGAAAGTGGTTTTCAGTGATAACTTTTTGAACTGTTGTCTGCAGAGTAAATTTCATTTGATGTATCATTATGAATCCATTTAATCAATCTATTGCCTTGACAACAATGATTCAGCTACTTAACAACCCAAAAATGTTCCTGTTTAAGGGTCTTACTTCCTAAGGCACTGTGATTTCAAATAGGTAGGATTCTAGTCTTGGATCACCTGGAATTTCCTGTTCCTATGTCATTATGCTCCACTGTCCATTAAATGTCTTTATCTGTATGTACTTCCAGAAGCCATAAACTAAGGAGGGGGTGGACTTTCATGCTTGAGGCAGCCTTTTATCTCACACTTCCCCCATTTGTACAACTGTTTTGTAGGACTGGCTGCATGCCAAAAATCATGATTTGTCCATTTTAGTTTGGACCACTGAATTTTATTTATGAACTTCTATTTAGTTTCTTGTTTTGTATATTCCACTATGTCTTTTTCATTCTTTGTATTATATCACATTATTCTGAATTAAGTTTAGAGCTTTAGACAGAAGTCTATATAACTGCATTTCCCTCACCCACTCCCACAGCATTCTGCCCTTATGTGTTGACATACATGTTTTACTTGAATAATTTTTCATCATATTTGTTATTTGGAACCATTCAGTATATGCGTATGACCCTTATGAACATCAGGTGTTTTAGCTAAAATATGCATATCCAAATCTTAGTGAAGTTTGGCTTTATTGGCCTGAAATTGTCCATTAAAACAACGAAACAAGTCATGGGCATTCAGAATCGCCAATTAGCTGAAACAGCTAACGTTCATAAGGGTCATTTGCATATATCCCATGTGCCTCTGATACAAAAGGTTTGGGAGGTCACTCAGTGGAAGTTCTAGCTTTGCTTGAGTTTTCATTTTGTTTTTACTGATTAGTTTTTCAGTGACCTTCTCACTTATTATTTTATTTGGAACCATGGAAAGAAGTAATTTTGCTTTTATGATAACGTCTTCAACGATTCTGATGCTGCTAAATGTTCAGAGTTGTGTCCATAATTCTATTAATGTGGTACTTCTTTTTTAAACAAAATCTGGGAAATCAGTCTAGCCCTATTTTAAACTCTGGATTCTTTATTATCCATTGCATGACCGAGTGAATTCTTTCTATGTACATTACGGCATTTAAAATACGAAACTGGAGGAGATTGCTTCACATCACTAAGAAGGATTTTGTATGTTAAAATGAATATGTTTATTTGGTTCTGTCTTCAACAGGATCTACACTTTTTTTATTTACATCCTTTTTAAGCTTCCATAGGATCCATTTTGTCATATGGATCATTTTATAGCACCGAAAAATAGATATGTCTAAGTTCCATTTATGGATTTTTGGAAAGGCATAGCACCAGGTGACTAGAAGTACTTTGGGGCTACAGAGAGCAGATCACCCTATATACAGCCAAATAAAGAGAAATAATTGTGTTTCTCTTTTCTTTGTGTAGGTACAATCTCAAAGATAGTATATATGGGGATATGTCCCCTCCCCACAAACACTTCCCTAACTGTATTATTTTAGATGAGAATTGTTGTGGTCCACTGGGATAACAAAACAGTGATTATGGTAAGTTGGGCAGCCATAAAACTGTCATTGTGCAGTCAGATTAACCCTTACTGGTCAGCCCCCCACTTTGTCAAACTAATCTGATTCCCCTGTACTCAATGAACCCCTCCTTTGTTTTCTGTCTATATCTATATATCTATATCTGTATCTATCTATCTATATATTTTGATATACAGATATAGATAAACATATAGCTATAGAAACACATATACATATGTATATATATGATTATATCAGCTAAAGTTGAATTTATAAACAGGGACCCTCAAAAAAACAAAAGAAGTGAATGCACAAAATACCAACAGTACAAATACCAAATACAAAAGCAATAATCAAACCCAGAGCTAAATACCCCTCTTACATACCTCTCAACTCTCCAGATTTTACCAGAATGTCCAGATTTTTGCCTCATATTTTTTGTCTGTTCCTCATAAGATTTTCTGGCAAATCACTGGGATGATCTGATGATTGACGTCACTAAATAATGACACACATTTGAGTTTCAGACTTCAAATCCTTCAGAAAATGCATATTAACACAAATGCTGTTATTCTAGCAACTTTCTAAGTTTATAAGATCAATATTTAAAATCTGTCCCTATTTTTGGGCCTTTGTCCCTCCCATTTTGTCTGGCTTTGTCCGGATTTCTAGCACTAAGGGATTGAGAGGTAACTCTCTACACTATCACAGGAGGAAGCTTCTCCACATGACTCAGAGTTAAATATATCAACTGCACACCAACCTGAACAAGGGAGGAATCTCCCTAGAGACAGGAATCCCTGACACTGCACACTAAGAACCATAATGACAATGATTAAAAAAAACACAAAATTACTCCAACATCCCCAAACACAGAACAACCCTCTCAACCCAATGACATATAAAATAAACCCAACTAACTTGCTATTCAAACCTAAACAAACATGATACATGCTTTCACATGATACTGACATTTACACTTATGTACATTTGTTTTCGGTGAAACAGAAGCTGTATTTATATCTGAATTTTTTTTCCTGAAATGTAGAGAATACATATATAAATATATATATATATATATATATATATATATATATATATATATATATATATATATATATATATATATATATATACAATATATATATATATATATATATATATATATATATATATAAAATTTACTACCACTATATTCCAAGAACAAGGCTGCCATATTTCATATCTTAATTTGCTATGTTTAAACACTATTATACACTACTTGTATTGGGCTTTTCTGCCGCTGTTGCACAAGTGAGCTGATCCCCCATTGCATGACAACTGGCGTAGGTGGAAATGAGTATGACCACAAACCTTCATCCATTTTTCTCTGCAAACTCTTATAGTGGTACCCATGGTTTCAGAGAAAAAATTCAGAGCTCAAAGTTGGTATACTGTGGAGTCAAAACTCTTCCTCTACCTTGTCCACTGGCATTTCAGGCCAAGGCTCCTTTGACAGAGAGTAATATAATAATACAAGACAAAGGCCTGGAGGAGCCTCCCACAAGAAATTACATCACATGCATACCATGTAATGAAGAGCAATGCTGCCACCATTCAGAGGAATTCTGACCTCCTGGACCAATGTGAGGGTGAGGTGAGGGAAAAGCCACCAAATATGTAGTGTAAGTAATCCATGGCTTTCCTCCATAAGCAAAATACCATTGTTTGTCATGCAAATGTCTAACTGACTCCCATTTCTTTCTCCGTAGCCTCTGAATAGATTACAGAGAATGCACAGCTGCAGAGGAGGAGGGTTAAGCACCTTAAGCAATGCCGTGGTTCATATATCTCTTACAGGTACTGCAGTCAATTGCCATAGCAGTAGTTAAGATAGATTATAGGTTTTCCCCAACACTGACAAATAATCAAATGTCCGGAGTAGCACTTTATTTTTGAATAGTTATCAATTACCAGTAGAGTCATGGACAGTAGATAAAGTGATGCTATACAAGGAAGTTATGTTGTACACTGTCAGTTGTTTAAGCTCTATCAAATAATGTTCTGGTGTTAAAGACACTAAGATACAACAGGATATTAGGAAATAGTCCTACTATTTCTGGTCATTTGCAATTTCATCTGTTATTTGGAAACACAAAACTTCCCATACAAAGGGCATTCAGCATAAAGGGAGATTGGTGTTAGATTTTGTTGTATATACTATTGACACATAGGTTGCATATTCAGTATTGAATGGAAGCACCATATAGCTGCTTTTATATATATATATATATATATATATATATATATATATATATATATGTCTCTGTGTGTGTGCATGTGTGTGTGTGCATGTGCGTGTGTGTGTGTGTGTGTGTGTGTGTGTGTGTGTATCTATATCTGTATATATTTATATCTATATATCTATATGCCTATATATATAGATGTAGATATAGATATAGATGGGAGATATAGATCTAGAAACAGATAGATATACATGTTAGAAGTTGGATGCATCCACTGATTTTCATATGTAGCTCAATGTGTTAATGCACTGCTTTTCTTCTATTATGCTGACAGTGGGTTCAGTTCTTACCTTGGTAGACTACTTTGATAATAGTTGTTTTGGGGGTTAGTGTTTGTTGTACTTCACAACACTACAGGCATTTCCTTGAGTTTTACAAATCTTACTTTATTAATCTGCCTGGACCGTTGACAATAATACGTTTAACTAAAGTATTTAATAACGTTATGCAGGTAGTTCAGCAGTTTGAGCCTTGACTGTATGCAGTGGACAAGATGTCAGCAAGGGGTTCTATTCCCAGTCCTTGCTCGTTTCTTCTGCTGTTGCCCACACTTTCCAGTGGGAGTTTCACTGGTCCATCTGAGTACAGTTTCCCCAACAATGTGATGTACACATTGGAGTGAGCTGCATGTTGTTTCTTTCATTCTAAAAGTCTGTGAAACACACCATTAGTCTGTGTTTTAATACAAGTTTTCTTTAGGCTAGTGATATAGACCAACATGTAAATTGCATTGTCTTTCAGGATGCATGTTCTGAAGGCTGTGAGTTCAAGTCCCTGACAGGCTGTATATTGGCACACCATTGTTACATTGTTGTGGGTCTTTCGTAACCATTGCATTATAGTACAGACCCAGCTTGTGCTGTAGTTGCATTTTTTAACAATGTTTGTACATTTCACTCCCCACCCTCTGTTCAATGATTCAATGAGTTAGAATTCAAACACTGAACCTAATTACCTCATTTAAGAGTTTGCCTGATCACAGTACCTGTGAAAACTTCAGATTTCTACATCAAGCATCTAAGCTGATCTTAAAAGACTTTATTTCCTCCAATTTTCCGCTGAATAAAGGTAAAGAATTTAATAATTTACTAATCCTTACTTGAAAAAAATAAAACTTTAAACTTGAATTGATTGAAGCCAACTTGGCTGTTTCTTGTTTGGAGTCCATGGCTTAT
Source organism: Protopterus annectens (assembly GCF_019279795.1). Lineage (NCBI taxonomy): Eukaryota > Metazoa > Chordata > Ceratodontiformes > Protopteridae > Protopterus > Protopterus annectens. Next base: position 815,433,303 of record NC_056727.1, read on the forward strand.
AAATTGTATTCATAACATTGCTGCCAAGTAATCATTGTGCAAACATTTAAAAATCAAAATTAAATCACCACTCAAAAGCCTACAGAGTAGAGGGATAAATTCTTGAGCCTGTTTATATAGGTCATAATCTTTTATTTGTTCTGTCAATGTTTTTTGTATGAGCTCCAGGGATTTCCATTGCTTGATGTTGTAAATGCAAAAAGATTCACCATATTAAATTATCAGATGAACACTAGTAATATCTGCAATAGAACACTTTTGTCCTACTGGAAAAATAGATCATTAAATGTTTAACTAAGCATAGCTTCTGGAAATCAGCAACAAACTACTTAAGCCAGGACAATCTAATTCTCCATCTCCCAATAATAGTAATAATAATCATAATAATAATAAAAATCCAGAATGTATAGCTAATGAATTCAATGCTTATTTCATTCCAACTGTACTTAAACTACTCAAAAGCAATCCCTCAAGCCTAGGCCTCCCTACAGTACAAAGAAACCAAGACATCCAATTTCAGTTCAAACCAGTTTCAACAGCCACTATCAAAAGACAATTCATCAAATTAAAACCAACCTTTGCTGCAAAAACAAACTACCATCAGAATACGTAGTCATAGCAGCAGAAGCACTAGCTTACCCAGTATTAATTCTTATAAACCATTCTATCAATGAAACTCAAATCCCCATCCTCTGAAAAGCTTATTATGTAATCCTCCTACATAAAAGTAATACTTTAACTGATCTACCTTACTACAAACCCATGGCTATACTGTCCCCACTAGCAAAGATTTTAGAAAAATGTGTTCACACCCAGCTCTTGGAATATTAACTTCAAAATAATTTTATCACTAACACTCAGCATAGCTTCAGACCTAAGCATAAGTTTGTATGTTCATAGGTGTGTACTAGGCTAATGACCCTGGGGTCTTTACAAGCCTAGCCATAGGATTACCCTGGCATCATTCCACCCGACCTTAGTTCCCAGTGCCTCTGTCAAGCAGAGCCACTGGAGTTATCCTCGGGGTGAATTTTCTATTTCCCATTCACTTTCTCTTGAAGAGAGTCAGCAAGGTTCTCTGCTTGACATGTATGGGAAGTCTATTCCATAGCATGGGCAGTCTCTGGGTTATGAGCCTGTCCCTCCAGTACATTCTATTGATTGTGGTAATGAGGTTGAGGTCTCTGGAGCATGTGGTGGGGGGGGATTGGGATTTCTTTAGATACAGCATTTCTAACATAGCTGGATCAGACATGGCTTTGTAAGTCAATCAGAGATCGCCTCTAAGTAGGTGATATGAGACAGAGAATAGTTGGAGTTTTTTGAGTCTGCCTATATAGGACAAGTGTTTAAGGCCTAGGATCCTCTTTGTGAGGTACGTTTGTGGCCTCTCCAGTTGTTGCACGTGTCTAGTGAGGTACATGCCAAATGGGGCATTGTATTCGATGATTGGCCTAATGAGGGAAGAGTAGAAGGAGACAATGACCTCTTTCTTCCTGTATGCAAAACCCTTAGTAATGAGATGTGCCACACAGAAGGACTTTCTGACCACAGTGGCAATGTGGTGGTCAAAAGAGCAGTTGCTTTCAACCTGTGTTATCAGATCTCTTATAATGCCTTCTGTGTTCAGTGGACTACCATCACTGTGGTAATTCATGGGAACTGGGTTTTTCCCAAAGAGGATGATGACACATATTTTGACATTGAGCTTAAGGCCATGGTTCTGACAGCAGTCGTTGGTCACAGTGGGGCCATTCTGCAGGCTGTCAACATCACTTGGGGAGTTAGTAATACCTCCCAACTTGCAATCGTCTGCGAATTTTGTCAGCCAGAGTCCCTTCGTGTTGGCCTGCACTTCAGAGAAGTAGATACCAAACAGGAAAGGGCTCAGGACTGAACCCTGTGGGACTCCACTCATGACTAGTCATCAGTCTGACTTGGAGTCAGCTACTTTCACACTGTGGGATCTATCTGTGAGACATTTTGCAACCCACCTAGTGATATAGGGGTAGATGCCTAGCTTAGTGAGTTTTTCTATGATTACTGAATGGGGAATGGTATCAAAGGCCTTGGCGAGATCAAGGTAGGCTGTATGAACCACCTGGCCTTCATCCACAGCTCTGGTGACTGACTCAATGAAGTCAACCAAGTTGAGCAGGCATGATCTACCCTTCACAAAACCAAACTGTGTGGGATCCAGAGTTTGGAGATTCCCTATATCCTTGTTTATTAGGACCATGATGATGCGTTCCATAGCTTTGTATATCAGACTTGTCAGGCTAATGGGGCGATAGTTCCCAGGGTCTGTAGTCACTCCTCCTCCTTTGTGGAGAGGGATGATTGTATCAGTGCACCATTCGGTATGGACAAAGCCTGAGGTGAGGCTGTGATTGAACAGGGAACGCAGGTGAGGTGCCAGTTCACTCTGCAGTTCTGCTATCCTATCCCCCCTGTCCAAAATTCTGGAAAAATGTATTCATACCCAAGTGATGCATTTCTTAACCTCACATAATCTCCTCTCCTCAACCCAGCACGGCTTCCGCCCAAACCACAGTACAACCACTGCTCTTCTGTCTTTCACCAACCAGGTTAACCAACTCAGAAATAACAACAACTTTGTATCTGCCATATTCTTAGATCTCTCTAAGGCATTTGACATGGTCTCACATAACCTACTACTTCACACACTAACATCATTATCCTTTGCCCCCTCTACAACTGCTTGGTTCAGAAACTATCTCTCTGATAGGAAACAATCAGTCAAATGGCAAGGAACCCTATCACCCTTACTATCATCCACCATAGGCGTTCCACAAGGCTCAATACTAGGTCCATTACTATTCACTATTTTCACTAATAAACTACACACCTCCACACTGCATGCATCACTCATACAATATGGATGACTCCACGTTAATCTGCTCAGCCCCATCCCTTACCACTCTTCAAAATCTTACCCAGGAATCCTTCAACGCCATGGAAAAATGGATTACTGATATCCAACTGATCCTTAACCCCAACAAGACAAAACTACTACTTTTCTCCCCAACCAAATACAAACCCACACCTCTTTTCACTATCACTTCCAAAAATGGCACCACAATCTCCCCCTCCCATCACACAAAACTCCTTGGCATTGAAATAGATAATGACCTCCACTTCGATGTCCACATCTCCCAAACTATTAAGAAAGTACATAAAAAATTAGGAACACTGTATAAACACAAACACTTCCTAACAGACCAGGCACGAATCACCCTAGCCCAAACCCATCTTCTGCCTACACTACTGTATGCATCTCCTATCCTAACCTGCATTAAAAAAACAGACATGAACAAACTAGAATCATGTTACAATAAGATTGCAAAATTCGCCAATAACTCTGCTTTTTGTAGCCATCATTGTCTTGCCCTAAAAGAATTACAGTGGTTAGAACTTCCTCATTTAATTAGTTTCCACTAACTTGTCCTCACCTACAACATCCTAAAGAATCCCCACAAGACTCCAGCCTTGAACCAACTACTTAGACAATACTCAGCAAACCGTCCACTCCGCTCATCCAACAAAACCCTGCTGCACATAACTCAAGCCAACAATACTGCAGGAAAAGCTCTATTTGCTCATACCATAGCAAAGACATGGAATAATCTCCCCCAGAATATCTCCTCGGCTCCATCTATCTCACTGTTCAAAAGATCACTTAAATCACACCTCCTGCATTCCTGGCTCTGTCCTTGCATCACATAAATGCTTTCCTGCTCTACCCAAATACTTCCGACCCACTCTACATCCTGCTTTCTATCTCTATACTACAGTACTAATTTCTCCTCAAAACTGGCATACAGTGCCTTCCTGTGCTCATGCTCAGTCCTGCATCAGCAAAGTTTGTCTGATCATGCTATCATATGTGATATATCTGATGATTGTATTGATACAATGTAGTCCTTTCATTAGTTTTATACAAATCACTTCTTCATATTGTTTTTTTTTTTTTATATCTTGTATTATAAATAATATCTAGAATTGTGTATATTACCACCAAACATGTAGTTGTATTAGTGGAGCTTTTCTCCCTGGGACTCCGCTGTAAATGGACCTCCCTCCAGTCGGACTTTTCCGGTCAACAAATGTAAAATAAATAAATAAAATAAATAACACAGCCAGGGATAATGTCAGGTCCCACAGAAGCTGTATTCTTGGCCTTGGACAGTGCTGTTTTAACCTGTGCATCAGTAACACTGGGTGCCTGGCAATCTACTGGTATTGTGATTGGACCTTTGATGGGGGGAGAGAGGGGTAAAGTTGACACTGAATCTGTCAGCCAGTATATTGACAATATCTGTTGGCTCGGTATAGGAGGTACCATTGTGCAGTAGCTCACAGCAAATCTGGGTATTGCTGTGGAGATTCTTTACATAACTATAGAAGGCCTTGTGGTTGTCTTTACTATCTCCTGCAATTCTGTTTTCATGGCTAGCTTTAGAGGATTTGATCTCAACTTTTTGTTGAGGGTGATAAGGGAGCTTTTCCCATCTTGGAAATCATACCACGACCACCCTTAACAATACAAGCATAGAAAATACTGAGAGAAACAAAGGACATCTAGTCTCCTCTATATTTCTAGATATCTCTAAAGCCATTTGATACCATCTCATACCAAAATCTCCTTGATTAACTTTCTTCCATCAAACTTTGTCAGTCAGTAATATCCTGGTTTCATAAGTACCTCTCCAATAGAGTGAAGGCAGTTAAATGGCACCAAACATATTCTTCTTTATTCCCAGTCTCTATTTGGGTCCCACAGGGGTCCATCCTAGGTCCTTTACTATTCAATATCTATAAAAACTCACTACAAGGCCACTAAATATACTTCTATAATACAATATGCAGATGACTCTGCCTTCATCTGCTCTACTCCTTCCCTACTCACACTCCAAAAAAATAACCAAGACTCCTTCACATCCATTGAATCATGGCTATCAAACTCTCAAATTCTTCTAAATGCTAAGAAAACTAAGCTTATTCTCTTTACTCCCAAATCCCTGTCAAAACGTAAACATACTTTTATTATAACCTCTTATAATATTACTCCCCTTCAGCTTGTTACTCAAACAAAACTTCCTGGTGTCACAATAAAAAAACACCTCAAATTTAATCACCATCTTGACTTTGTCATAAAGAGAACACATCAAAAACTAGGCGTTCTCTACAAATCCAAATCCTATATTACCAAACCCAGTAGAAATACCTTAGCAACCACACAGCCCTTACAATCACTCCTCTATGCATCTCCAATACTAACCAACCTCACAACATGTTACAGCAAAATAGACAAATTTGCAACCTGGCCACTCTCCTCCTCTGCCCATCATTGTGCTGCCACAAAGGAGCTGAAAAGGCTTGAATTGCCAAATTATCTGACATACACTCAACTTGTAGCTGCTCATACGTTAATCTACCAACCTGACAATTGCCCTGCCCTTAGTAACACAATCCTCAACTCTGCCCAATCAAAAATGTCAGCTCCAGTACTCAGTCACTTTTAATATCTGCCATATCTAACAACATAGCTAGTGACACCTTCTATTTGAACTACAAAATTGTGGAACTCCAACCCTTCACATAAAACAAACACCCACACTCCCAAGGTTCAAACTTCTTCTTTAAGAGCACCTTAGCCAGAAATGGCTATGTTCATGCCATGCACCAGATTAATAAAAATATTAAAAAAAATATGTTTTCCAAATTTATTTACCCCTTCTCTCCACTCTCACAACTAATGTAATTGTGGAACTCTAAACTACAAGTTACCTTTCTACTTTCCACTTTAGTTCTCTTAATTCCCATAACAACTACATACCTCATACTCTTCTACTCCAGCACCTTCGTCTCTCACCATCCTGTGACACCCGTGCTCTGGCCCAGCGATCAAGGAGCCTCAATCCTCACCACTAACACCAGAGAGGGCATCTCATATGAGTGGGAAGGATAACAAATACACACAGTAAAGTGCTATTTCCCTTAAGAGCACAGAGAGATCACAGTCGGTCCAGGGCTAGTCAGTCCCTTGCTCTCCAGGTCCCCAATAAGACTCCCCACTGGCACAGCTATAGGGTCCAGATCTCAGCCTAGCTGGGCAAGCTAAAATCTCCAGCAACCTCTCTGTCCAACCAGTGCTTCGTGTCCCTGCCCAAGTAGCTGACACACACACACACACACACACACACACACACACACACACACACACACACACACACACACACACACACACACTCTTTGAGATAAGAGTTTATACAACCACACAGACACTTCTGGGGAAGGCTAGCACAGGTTCTCCGACTGTGCCCCTTTTACCCAGACTATATGGTAGCAATTACTGGCACTACCCAGCTAATATTTATCAGCTACTCAAAGGCCCTTAAAAGGGTGTCCAATTATTGCTGTGCAATAGTATTATCCATTTGGTAGATGTGACTAAACAGTCAAGGCTTATTAGGATGACTTGGTACAGTAATCACTATAAATATGCAAGGTACTCTAGAGCTTAAATTATCTCTACACAAACCAGCCACAGTTAAAAGGTTTTAAAATATTTAATAATAAATAATTAAAACCACAAGACAATACTTTCTGCTACACAGTCAGTGTTAGTCAAGAGTTCAGAGATCACAGAGAAATACTTAAAATAATTCAGTAGTACAGTTCTGACATCACAGAAAAACAGTCTAATCTTTCTAGCTCTAGCTATCTCTAAAAGAAAACACAAGTCTAAGATAACTTACATGTGAGCAAGAGGCACTGCTGTGAGTTGGATGATCAAGACAAAAAATGTTCAATGCCTTATGATTCTGTCTGTTTAAATTGCTATTGCAGTTCTGATAAACATTACATCATTCTTTTTCACTTTCCTGGAGTTCCCAGGTTACACATTAACTGCATTTACATTCTTAACATCTCCCTTTTGTTATCTTGCAGCTGGTCAGGAACAGAGCAAGAAAAATACATCTGCGTATTTAAATCTAGCAATTTAACTCTTGGTTAAAACAATAGAAATAATTTATTCATCTAGACTTTTTGGCACCACTGTCTACTTCAAAGGGTCACCACATGCTTTACTTTGGTTAGTAGAGTGCACTATCACGTTTATTTCCAGTTCCACATGTAACAGTATTTCTTTACATTTAAGACAACAAGCCTGTAGTTTACATTCATATTTACAAATGACAGAATTATCTGCAAAATTCTATCTGGCTAGGCTGGCAGCCTTCACCCTTCTCTACCAGTCTTCACACACACCCCCCCCCCCCAAGAGAACTCAAGCTAGTTTTTCAAGTGACCCTTGATAAACGCTGCTTGAGAGGGTTAGGTATATCTGAGTGTACCTACCTCATTCCCTGTCCTGTGAGCCCATATGCATTGGCATTGTTACTCCCACTGCGGTGCTGCACTGACATATCATATGATTGCAACCCTAGGCTCCATCTTAGCAACTTGGCATTTTACTGGCTGGCTCTGTTTAACCATGTTGGGGGTTGTGATCTGTCATAACAGTGAATTTCCTTCCATACAGATAAGGCTGAGGTTTCTGCAGTGCCCACACTATGGCTAGACATTCCTTTTCTACAGCTGCATAGCATTCCTCCCTGAGATGGAGCCTACGACTGAGATAAATTACTGGGTGCTCTTCCCCTCTGAAGAAATCTGGCTAAGTGCAGCCCCCACCCCATGGTTTGAAGTATCCAGCTGCACAACAAATTCTTTGATGTAATCTGAACTGGCTAACACAGGGGGTCCTCCCAAAGCTTCTTTAAGCTTCTGGAATGCCTGCTCACATGCTGGGGTCCACACTACCTTATATAGCCTGTTCTTCTTTGTTAAGTCTGTGAGGGGAGCAGCTATGGTACTATAACTGGGGACGAACTTTCTGTAGTACCCTGCTGTCCCTAAAATGCCCTCACCTGCTTTTTGGTAAAAGGTGCAGGCCATGCCTGAATAGCTTCCACTTTGGCAGGTTCTGGCCTTATCTTACCACTCCCCACTCTACGTCATAGGTAAGAGACCTCCGACATACCCACCTTACATTTGCTCAGCTTAATGGTCAGCCCTGCCCTCTGTAGTATGCCCAGCACCTCCCTGACATGCTGAAGGTGCTCTGGCCAGGAATGGCTGCAGATGGAAATATCATCTAGGTAAGCAAGGGCAAACCCTCCTGCTCCTGCTAGGATATGATCTACCAGCCTCTGGAAAGTTGTTGGGCATTCTTCATCCCAAAGGGCATCTTAGTGAACTCATACAAACCAAAAGGAGTAACAAAGGCTGACTTCTCTCTAGGACTGGGAGTCAAGGGCACCTGCCAGTAACCCTTGGTAAGATCAATGGTTGTAAGTTACTTAGCCCCATCCAGCTGCACTAGGGCAGTATAATCAAAACATGCAACGTCAGACATATTGGACAGAACAGTTACAGCTTTACCATGGAGTAAGGGGGTCAGGAATCGTACCCAGAGCCCTTGGTCAACTTCATACTGTTTACATACCCTCTAAAACATATGAATAAAGCTATCAAAATTATCCCCCTCTTTAAACTGTGGAATAACTTTACTGACCTTCTGTGCTTCTGGGGTCCAGTTACTCCCTTCCCCACTACCTCCATGACTCCGGCGGAGAGTCAGCATCTCCTTCCCATGCTGCCTCTGCCTCTCTTGTTCCTCAGCTTGCAGATGTAACAGTTTCTCATTCTCCTCAGCCTGCAAATGTCGTAGTCTCTCATTTGCTTCTAATTCCACATTCCTGGCCTCCTACTCAAGTCTCTTTAGCTCCAGCTGGATTTTTAAGTCCACTGTAGAAAGGTTGAGTTGTCCATTCTCCGAGGGAATTATATCTCCACTGCTAGTCTGATTGTCCTCCTGGTTGCTATTTTCTGATGCACCTGTAACCAAGGCTGCAATCAGGTCTTCCTTAGTCATGTTTCCATGCACAGTTCCCTAGCCTGGCACATCTCTGCCAACTGGCTCCTTGTCAGCTTTCCATAATCCTCTGCTGACATGCTGCCTGCTCACCCTGACTAACTAAGCTAACAAAAGAAATAAAACAATTGTGATCTGAACTCTGAGTATTCACTGCGTGGCTGTTTTAGAGTACAAAACACCTTCAAAGCTCCCTGTACACAAGCTACAGGATTCACTCTACCCACACCACTACAAGCGAATTAGTATTTGCCAACTAATTATACTGTTAACTGTGGAACAGGAAATAAATGTGATAACAGTGCACTCTACTAACCAAAGTAAAGCATGTGGTGACCCTTTGAAGTAGAGTGCACTGTTATCACATTTATTTCCAGTTCCACATGTAACAGTATTTATTTACATTTAAGACAACATGCCTGTAGTTTACATTCATATTTACAAATGACAGAATTATCTGCAAAATTCTATCTGGCTAGGCTGGCAGCCTTCACCCTTCTCTACCAGTCTTCATACCTCCGTTCACACTTTTCTCAGTCATATCTCATCTGCTAAGCCCAGTGTAACAAACACACAACTCTGCTGTAGTACCTCCTATTTATGATATAGTTTTTCCGCGTGTACGGTTTAAGTAATCTTTCATAACCTTAATCTTATAATTAATTACCTTGTCTATGCATCCTGTTTTTGTCTATGTATTATAATTTAAATTATATTGTCTTATCAATGTTGAGCTTCTCTACCAGGCCTATGATAAAATGGGATATACTTGTCATTCCAGTTAGACCATCCTTGTAATCAAATGCTAATTAAAATAAAGCTTTTTCTAATTACTTGCCTAGCATTTGCTTCATAATTTAACTGAGAGTCAGCTGGAATACCCAGATCCTTAACCATGTGAAATGATTTTCATTTCTGATTATCCAATGCATATGGATAAAAAACTAAATTACTTACTACAAAGTGAACTATATTACATTTATTAACATTACATTTCATTCCTTTCGAGTTTACACAGCTCAATTAATCCAGGTCATTTTGTATAAGACAACAGTGTTTTATATTAGTAACCATACTAGCAATATGCATCTCATCAGCAAATGTACTTAGCAAACATTCTGAAGAGCTGGACAGTCCTTCATTAAAAAAATAAATAACACTGGTCCCAACACACAACTTTGGGAAATACTTCTTGCAGACACTTTTAGTTCAGATTAAATATATTTTATTCTTTCTCTGTGCTTCCTGTTAATTAACCAGTTTGAAACTCATCTAGAGACATATCTATGCATGTCTTAACTTTTTTAGAAAGTCCAAAAAAACCTTTGTGTGGTACCGATGGGTGCGTTTGCTTTTCTTCAGTTTACATTTTTGTTTCAGATGGCCAAGCAGTTACTTACCTGGAGTGGTAAGTTGGTGTTCTGGGACATCGGTGTAGTGGTGCTGCTGGCCTTTTCATCTTGGTGTTATGCATTTTGGGTAAGTGAAATTTCATTCTTGTAAAGTAGACCCATATGTGTATATATATATATATATATATATATATATATATATATATATATATATATATATATATATATATATATATATATATATATATATATGGGTCTACTGTATAAGTTTGAAAATACACTTCTCCAAACTCACACAGTAGACACTGGGTTATGCGAAAGTGCACTTAATCGAAAGTGCACTTTCGCGAAACCTGCTTCGGCGAATGGGCTACATACTGATATTTAGTGCAGTAGTTACAGACCTTAGGGTTAGGGCGCGGGTCATGGTAAGGGGATAGCTAATAGGACCCTACCCTTACCATGACCCGCGCCCTAACCCTAAGGTCTGTGACTACCGCACCACAGTGGAGGATAGCCTGTCCTCCACTGTGGTGCGGTAGTCACGGACCTTAGGGTTACGGCATGGGTCATGGTAAGGGGATAGCTAGTAGGACTATCCCCTTACCATGACCTGTGCCCTAACCCTAAGGTCCGTAATTACCGCACCACAGTGGAGGACATAGCACGTTTTCCTGCTGTCCTCCACTGTGGTGCGATCCGTTCGTAGAAGCTGAGTTCGCGAAAGTGAAATTTCGAATAAGTGCACTTTTGTGTAACTGAGCGGTCTAGTGCTCTTTTTCAAATACGTGGCATTTGATCAAAAGCAGTAGACCCATATATATATATATATATATATATATATATATATATATATATATATATATACATACACACACATGCACACACACACACACACACACACACACACACATATACATATACATATATATATATATATATATATATATATATATATATATATATATATATATATATATACCTTTTCCTATCACTATCCTGCTTGTTCCTTGATTGCTTACCTTATAGTCTACCACCTGTTTGCTTCTCCCTGTTCACCATTTTCCTGTTTTCTCATTTCCAGCCTTTAACTGGTAAAAAAATAGATCAGCAGACATGCTTCATTGGTTCTTTAAAGCTAGCACATAACGTCTCCTGCTTGCTGCTGCTATGCACATGGGATCATACAGATCATCATAGAGGTGTAAGCATGACTAACACTGCTGGTGCTTGTATTTCCATGCGGTCATTCCATGTGGTCATTCCATACTACTGCCTTGTCTTTCTGTAGCCCCTGCTTCATCTGTAAGCAGGATATTTAATGAGCTGTCTTCCTCACTCTCTTTCCTACACATATTCATTGTTAATGAGTATCAGGTTTCATCTCACTAGCACATTAAATACCTTTTCTGAATCCCAGCCATTGTAAATATTTGAACTAAATGTAATTTGCATAGCCTAATTGTCATAATACCGCCACAGTACTGTCTGACACTAATGGATTACACCTATTATTTTTGCAGCCTATACTATGTAAATTTTTAGCTATTGTAGTCTTCTGAATATATCTTTGTTATTATACTTAGCCAAATGATTTATGTCAGTTTTTAGATCATTATTTTCTGTACTTTAATACTGTACTTTTATACATGGGTTGTGACTGAAAAGGGTCAATAGACAAGATCCCTTATCCAGTTATCAGAATGCAAAATAAATATGTGATATCTGCAGAAAGTTATGGACAGTTTTATCGTCATTTGATGGCTTAAAAAGTGTCATATCAAAAGGACCAAGATTTGTCTTTAAGAATTCAATGAATTTAAAAGATGTTATGTTATAAGGAATAGACACGCTTTAAACCTACTTTTAATCAACATAAACAAATAAATCCATGCTATAATTGTTCTCAGTGCAAATACATTTAATGGTTGCTTGTTTAGTCATCCTACAGCTGGAAAGAATTACACTTTGAATATCTCTACTACCTGTGCTATGAAACATAATGTATATTTAGCACAGTGTGCTCAATGTATGGCATTTCATATGAGAAAGTGTAACAGTAAGTTGAAATCAAGAACTGGTAAACATTCACATGTAAAAAGAAATGTTAAAACTAACTGTATATAAACATGTATTAACAGCAGGCATAGAACATGAATATTGAATCAATGTGGTCAAAATTATAAAACCTGATTTAAAAAGGTGGTGATCTATATATGAAACAGAGAAAAGAGAATATTAAGAGTATTTCTGTACACAGAGCTGAACATGCACCGGGTTTAAATGGTGCATATAGCCTTAAACCCTTATTAAAGCTAAGAATATTTGAACATTAATTAAACAATTTCACCTTACCTAGATATCAAAATAACTGATAATATCTGGTTTGTTATTTTTGTCTTTTGATGAACAGTTTTTGCATTATATATTTCATTGGTATACAAGTGTTTTTAAACACCTGAGAAAGCACTTACTGTTCAAAAAATTGTGTGACTTTACAGAAGAAATAAATTGGGTCTGAGGTGGTAATTTGTTTCTTTGGCTTACCGTTTTTAACTGGATCAGATTGTACCTGCTTTGAGCTACCTTTTGTTTGCAATGTAAGAGTCGTGTGACCTGCCAGTCCCTACAACTGGGTCATCAGAAGAAGGCTCTGCCCATGATGTCAGCACAGAGATGATTAACGTCTAGTTGGGTTCTCCTCTAGTTTGGTTGGATAGGCTTTCTATATCCAACACACACCCCCATCATAATGTTCCCCTTCTTTGTATTACTTCACTACCCTGTTTATAGTCCAATCCTTCTCGTCACCAGTTATCTTACTTCTAAGTGTCTGTATTTCTCTAATGTTGCCTCATTTTTTGTGTCCATACCACCCATGTCTGTACCTGCCTGTATTTTATGGGTATCTCCCCCACCACCTTCTTTATTCCATCCTTATTTCCAATAAATTCACCTTGCTACCACCACTCTGCCATTCTTCTTCAAAAAGGAAACAGGTCAATTGTCTCATAAAATATGGTCTTGTCTCCCTACCTATCTTTCCTTCAGGTTACCCTTGTCTGTGTCCCTTTCCTTGCTCTTACTCCATTTCTAGCTTTCTTATCTCTCTCTTTCCTCCCCATTTGTATGATAAATGCAGTGTTGTGGTTATGAGGAGCTTTCTTTGCATGTATGAACGAGCATAGCCTTGGACACTGTGCCTGCCATGTAGGCCATGTGACCACACCTAGTGTCGCCACTTCATTATTGTTCAGTAGCACAACTGCAGCCATTAATGCAGCTGCAGGTATTTACTAGGCAGCCCTTTCCCTGGAAAGCAAGCACTATGTTGGTCCTACTGCGTAGCTAAGCAGCATTGGTCTCCATAGCACTATAACATCTGTGACATTTAGTATAGCACCACAGTGCTGTAAGCCTTTCAGAAATGCCCTATGATTAAGTAATCAAACACTCAAGTGTAGTTAACTCATTAATATCTTCATTAAATGTTGATTGTATTTGGTGGGTCATGAAAGTACACTGAACATCTTAGCTGGACTGTAGCACAGAAATCTTTGGTAACCATTTGGGAACCACTGAATTAGGGCTGTGAAGAAGCTCTATTAATCTAAAGAAAATATTTTTTCAATAAAAAAAATTATAAATTATTGGATCAAGAACTGATTCGGAATTTTAATGAACAAACAGAGAAAGAACTATTTAAATGTCAGAAGGATCTCTTCTTAATACAAAATAGTAGATTAACATTCCAAGAATATAAGATGTTAGCGAGGTATGCTAATCACGTTCAAACACCATCGAGAGCGTTGGCTAGGATCATTAATCAATCAAAAACAACACTACAAATTTCGGAAATACAATTTAATAATAAAATATATTCTAAAACAGAGGATATTATTAATATTTTTGAGAAAATATATACAAAAATTTATGATGGGCAAAAGGATATGTCCTCTCATAGAATTTATGAACAATTTTTACAATCAATTAAGTTTCCAAAAATAGGGGAGGATATTCAAAATGAATTAGTTAAACCGATATCTGAAGAAGACATAGTATATACAATTCAACATATGACATCACACAAATCACCAGGTCCTGATGGGATGACAGTGGAGTTTTATAAAAGGTTTGCTGATATTTTCGGTAAGATACTTTCAGTTATATTTAACTACATAATTAGGAATACTATTAATGATCCTCATCTTAACACTTCAAAAACTATTTTTATACATAAAGCCAATTCAGATCCTCAAAACCCCGATAATTATAGACCGATATCATTAATGAATGTAGACATGAAAATTCTAACCTCTATTATAGCATCTAGACTGAAGAAAATCATGACTCATATAATATCCAAAGAACAGGCTGGATTTATGGCAGGTAGACAAACCAGTGATAATACACTTACATTACATACTATGATAATGCATGCTAAACAAAATAATCTTAATGTCTATGCCCTTATAATTGATGCACAGAAGGCCTTTGACAGGGTTGATGCAAATTTTTTGTTTGCTCTTTTACCTTATTTTAATATATCCCATGAATTTGCTCAAATGTTGCAAATATTATATAGTAATCCCTATACTACACTGTACATTAATGGAAGCCTCTCCAAAAGAATACAGATTAAGACTGGAACACGCCAGGGCTGCCCTTTGTCCCCTTTACTATTTAATCTTTATCTTGAACCTCTGTTCTTATATATTAAGCAGAACGTCTATCATAATGTCCCAATAATTTATGGAACTAAAATTTTAATGGCAGCTTTTGCGGGTGATCTTAACATTTATTGTGCATCTCCAATATCTGACACTGATAAATTATTGAAGGCTGTTAATGATTTTTCAGAAGTCTCTAACTACAAAATTAACTTGGAAAAAAACAATATTTTTCCTGTAAAGACACCTAAACCTTTTTCCTTATTGCCTTTGGTTGGGCAGGTAACATTTAAAGAAAAAAATAAATACTTAGGTATTGAGTTTTCTACAGATAATAAAGACTTCTACAATAATAACATTAAAACAATTTGGGACCAAATAATTTCTGATTTTGGGAGGTGGAAAAATTTACGACTGCCAGTACTAGCAAAAGTTTCAATTGTTAAAATGAATGTGTTACCACGATTACTTTATATTTTTAGGTCAGCCCAATTAATACTTTCGAAGACATTTTTTAAAAAAATTCATAAAGAATTGGCTAAATTAATTTGGGAACCAAAAAAAAACCAGGATATCGTATGATAAATTAATGACCCCAAAAAATAAAGGAGGACTGGAGTTGCCTAATTTTGAATTGTATTACCTAATCGTGAACTCTAATAGAATTCTAAGAATTGCCAACTATGATATAACTAGTACTAAGTGGATACCAACTTGGGTGATTTTGAATTATAAATATAATTTAAAGTTAAATATTAATCCTAAAGCAATACCCTTTTTAGGTAAAGATACTTTGAAAATTTATGGGATTACTGAACACATTAAAACAAACTCTATACAAGATTTATTTCAATCTTTGGATCTGGTTCAGTATATGATGGTTTTTCAACCCTTTCATAGGAATCCTAATTTAAAATTGAACAATCAATTAATTGATCTTAAAAAGTTTCCACTAATAGTTAATTTAACTTTGATTGATATATACAAATATCTTGACCGGTCGGCCAATCAAATAAGACAAGAATTTAACTTACCTTAAAATTATCTTGTTATTTTGAGACAAATTAGAGAACTTGTTATGAGCTACTTTATAAATTTTAAACCTGAAGATGAAAATGTGAATAAATGCTCTGATTTGTGGCAAGCCCTCCAACAGGATATTAAATATATAACAACAACAAATAAATTAATTAAAGAATTTAAATTTCATGATAAAATTCTGTTATCCAACTATTGGGAAGAGAAAATTATAGTGACAGACAAAAGTAATATGTTAAAAGCAATTGACTTGACTATCAAATCTACTTCTCTTCAAAAATTGATATATACCCAGTTGATGATATGGAATAATGCATATTATACACGCCTTACCCTGCAAAAATTTAATTCTAAAAACTCTCCAACTTGTCCATATTGTAAAAATCAACCGGCTGATCTTCTTCATATGTTCTGGAGCTGTAAATGCATATATAACCTTTGGAATTCCCTTAAGATTCAACTTCAGAAGATGGGTTACCAATGTACAACGTTGTCATGGAAATTTACGATTTTACATATTCCCCCGAAAGAACTCCCTAGATCACAAAGTACTATATATATTAATATTTTTCTGTTAATGAAGCTTTATATAGCCACTAATTGGTTAGACCCATCTAAAACATCTTGGGAAAACTTTAGAGTTTTGGCAACAAGGCATATATTAGCTCATAAACTACTTTTAAGTCCGCATAATAAAAATATTAATAACCCAAAAATTTGGGAACAGATATTTAATATTATATTAGCATAATACTTTTAACTTGAAGGTATTCACATTTATTTATTTGCTTGGAGAGAATTTTGTATTTAAACTGTATATTACTGGAAATGTTATTAATTACTTCTTGTTTTTCCTCTATTCTTAATGTTTTACATGGAAGCATTCTTGTAAATATTGTATATTTGTTTGGGGTGATGGTTAGTGATATTAGTTAGTAGTCTTTTGTTTTGTATTTTTTCTCTAAAATGTTGTTTGTTTTTAATTGTGTATGAAAATAATATAACAATAAAGATTTATTATGGAAAAAATAAATTAAAAAAATGATGACTGTAAATTGTGCTGTATGTAAAATATAGAAAATGTATATAATTAAATGTGAGTAGCCCTGAGTAGGTGAATGTTGTCAGTGAAAGAGCAGCAAAGCTATCAGAAACTAAATCTGGTTTCTCAAATACGTACACATTTATAGTGCCTTCAGCTTTAAAATGCATTATTTGGACAACAGTTTGTTGGACTTATCAAGCCACCCACTCAGGGTATGAGACTGTGGAAACAGAAAAAGTATAATCCAAATTTAAACCAAAGAGGAAACACAGTACCTGGGACAGCAAAAACAGAAAATGATTGTTAATTAGTTCTTATTTCACTTCTAAAATGTGTATAACTGAATTGTATTTTGGAAACAGAGCTCAAGCCAGAACCCATCCACCTGTGAAATTGTGCAACTGCTATTTGGTCTTTTAAGACAGAGGTAGATAAAAAATCTAGTATCTGTTTAGCTAATAGTAGTGATATGTCCACCACAGGGCCTTGTGGGACTTCTTGTGATAAACATCTTTGCGAATAGATGGCACTATGCCAAACAGTGTTTTTATGTGGGGAATTGCTGACAAATTTATACTGCATGTGTAATGTGTAGAAGATAATCTAGATATTAACCAAGTATTGTTAATTATATAAAAGTTTCACATAAATCAAAAAGTGTTTTTCTTATATGTTGCTGTTTATTAAGATCTGGTCTAATCTTAACCTCCATATAATGAAATGTTAGCACCATTGGCTGATCTGAATCGACACTGAGCAGTGCTAAGTAGCTTGCTATTTGTTAGGAACTAAAGCAATTGTTTGTGAACAGCCCTTCTGAGCATGTTTTTTTTGATAAAAGAAAAGACATATACAGCAGTATAAAATTTAACAAGGAGGAGATGCAATCATTTTTGCTTTGAGTGAACATGAGGAATTTTCAATGGTAGACTGTTGAATTAATTTCCACTTTTTTTTCTGAAATCACTCAAAAAAACCCCCTAGCAGTCAAAGACCAAGCTATTCTAAAAAAAGGTCTGACTTTCATTCCACATCAGAGGAGTGACACAGTGCAGACTATAATAGATCTCAAAATGTTTACGAGAAAAAGTAACCTGAAACTATTTTTTTCACAATAAAGAAAAACCTGATAATGTATACATCAAGGAGAAATGGAGGAGTCCAAGTAATTTTTGTGTCCCCCGCACCCCCCTGTGTCTGTTTTTGAAACCAAATGTGAAGTGAACATCAGAAAAGCCCTAAAGAAACCACCCAAAAGACATTTCTATAACCTAAAACCTCAAGAGCGCAGAGCTTTGATGGTACTTAACTCTGACCTGACCCAAAGAATCATGAAGGTGAACAAAGAAGGGGGGCATCATGGTCACTGACACTGAATCCTACCACCGTAAAACAGAAAATATGCTGGAGAACCAGCACTTCTACGAGAAATGTGACATAATGAAGTAAAAGCAGCTTATGAGAGCATAACAATGGCATTTTTGAGCTGAGCGATGCTGACCTCATTATCAACAACCTGATGGACTTTATCACAGTCCCCAATCCTTAGCTCCCTAATTTTTTCAGAATCCCCAAGCCCCACAAACGCCTAACTGATCCACCATATAGACCAGTCATTGCTACGATGGCAGCATTACTGAGCCTATATCTGTCTACCTAGAAGTACAGATTAGACCCCTAGCTGAACCTAACCCATCATTCATATTGGATACTGGTGAATTTCTAAAGAAAATTCAGAATGTCTCAATCAATGAGGAATCTCTCCTGGTCACCATCAATGTGGAGACACTTTACTTGGTGCTTCCACATGATAACTGCATGATAGCAGTAATATAATTCCACAGAAACCAGGGATCAGCCTTGGACATGGCAACAGAAACCATCGAAAGCCCCTGTGAGTAATTTTGCAAAACAACTCCTTCCAATTCAACAAGAGCTTTTACAGGCAGACATGGGGCATTGCCATGGGAGTGGCTATGGCTCCCACCCTAGCCAACATGGCCCTAGGCACGTGGGAGAAGGAACACATATACAATTCACTGTATTATCAGCATATAGGATGCTACTACTGTTATATGAACAATATTGTATCATCTGAAATGGCACCGAATCTTAATGACTTCTTTGATTACACTGGAAAATCCACAGATATTTTCAGGTTCACTAATACACGACACTTTCTAGATCTCCAAATTTCCAAACCCAGCAATTCCACTTTCCTATCCAACAACCTTTTCCAAAAACCCACCAGGGTTAACTTATTGCTGCAGCACAGGGATAGCATGCATCCCTTTAAAAGTAAAAAGAACAGTCACGTCCCAAGGGCTAAGGATGGAAAGGGTACCAAAGAACTCAGAGAGTTTACTACAAATATGGCTAACCTCGAAAAGGACATTCTGGCCCATGAATACTACAAAAAATTCATTTTGGAAATACTCCAGCCCATCTCCCTCCAAAAAAAGAACAAACCCAGATTTTCCAGTCAATGTGAACAGCTCCAGGAGAAACAGGACAAGCAGGAGAAACCACACAGATGGACTAAAGGACATCTCCATGACAATCACCTACTCCATTGACTGTAAAGACATCATTAAAATCATCAAGGACAACTAGATCATCCTAAGCAATAATCCCACCCTCAACAACATTCTACCTGATAAACCTAGCTTCATCCATCAGAGGAACAGGAATATTTGTGATTTCGTAGAAAGGGTGAGTAAGATGTCAGATATTTCCCTCAACCTTCCCAAAGGGACTTACTCATGTGGTCTCCCCAATTTGCAGATATTGTTGCTACATGAGTAAACACTCAGGTTTTCAGTGCCCTAACAGTGACTGCTACTATCACAGCCATGAACCTGGTGACTGTAACACTGAAGCTGTGGTCTACCAGGCCCAATGTTCTCAGTGCCCAGCCTTTTACATCAGAAAAATGGTTAACAAGCTGAAAACCAGGACTGCATGACATCTAACCAACATCTGATACAAAAATCACAATAATGCTCTTTCTAAGTATAGCCAAAGTAAACCTGGATATGACACTTTTTTCTTCCACATTCTTGACCGGTTACCCAAGGAAGACATTCAAGGACCACTGAATGAGCACCTGGAAAAATGAGAGCTCAAGTGGCAGGTCAGACTGGAATCCAGAAAGCCAGCAGGAGTGAACACACAGATCTCAATTAATAGTACACTTAACCTCAGAAAACTACACCACCGTGCATATTACTATGCCAGAATTTTTTGGACCCGGACTATCAAGTTTACTTTTTGTTAGATTTATGTCTTGCCATTTACAGTAAAAGTGCTATCATTCATTTGCATATTTTGTATATTTGCTTTATTTTTTGACCCTTGTACATCGTATAACCAGCCAGCTTGCTTGTCAGATGATAATCCTAATTTTATGGTGCTTCTTTTACTATTTATTTTTTATTATTTTTTATTTTTATTTATTGTTTTTCTATTTTTTGTTCCTGTTGCACTTCACTTACTTCATTAACCCTAGCCCCCCTTATCATATGCTTAAAATTCATAGTTGGGTTTCCTATTGGCCACAAGCCTCATCCTGTTTGAACAATATGAAAAACCTGATGATTTAAATGCATTACTGGCTCCTGCTTGATATGACCATCCTCCATTTATGGGATCGGCCTGTAAATAGTATGTTGTCTGAAACATGGATCTAAACACTATCTTTGTTAATCTGGGCAGGGACCTCAAGCCATTCAACACGAGGATTTTCAAAATGTCCATTGACTTACTTAGTTCTGAAAAGCAGAACCCATACACACTGGCCCCCTTTTGCCCATACACAGACCTCCACTGGTTCATATTAGTAATGGTGCTTATAGTTTTAAAAATTTTTATTTTAATTCTAATTTAGTTTATATGTTATTATTCTCTTTAGGACATTTCAGTGATTTTTTTTAACAGGGTCACACTAATAGTTTTAGTTAAATATCTCTTAGGCAGATCTGAAGAAGCTTC
Source organism: Protopterus annectens (assembly GCF_019279795.1). NCBI lineage: Eukaryota > Metazoa > Chordata > Ceratodontiformes > Protopteridae > Protopterus > Protopterus annectens. Next base: position 815,454,363 of record NC_056727.1, read on the forward strand.
TGCAAAAGTCCTTTTCACATGAGCCAATTCATTAAGTTAAAATCAAACTAGTACCATGACCTTGCAGATCCAGATTCTACAGATACAGCATTTCTCTGGATTTTTGTACCAATGCCATCAATAATTTTCTAGACAGTGTAATAGTTCTATATTTTTTCTCTATACAGGGGAATGATTTGCTTGCTTCTGAAAACATATATATATATATATATATATATATATATATATATATATATATATATATATATACATACTACACAAATTTTCCCCACAGCAAGGAACCAGATTTACCAGTCACACTTATGCCTGACTCAAAAGATCCCCACTGACATTTCCAACACTATAATTAACATCCTATGACAATTGGTTATTTTGAAACTGAACCAATGGCAATGTTCTTTTGTCCTGTGAGGGTTTTCCCATTGTTTACTGTCTCTTTGTCTTAATTGGTTAAAGTATATTTTGTTTACTGTGTTAAGGTTTGAAAAAAGTATAAATACATTATTTCAAGTCTGTTAAAACATTCAATATACATCACTCATCTGCCTTGTTACTATACAGTAAAGTAATTTGTTTGGAGAAGAAACAAGAAGCTCCTATTTGATTCTATGTGGACTGGTTTTGACTTGGAATAAGCCTAGCTCTTTTCATTGTTATAGCATTTTCTTTGAGAAAGGATATCCTCCCTGGTAGGTAATTGAAGATTCACAGAAGTTTGCAGTCTGGGGCACTAATATATAAAATTTAAGAGTCAGATTAGAGCTGGTTAGGGATTAGTTTAGTGAGGTTAAATTGCATTTTTACACATTTCTCATGTAACTGATGATACTGATGTTACTCATGTTACACGCTTGCCCAGAGGCTCCTGGACTTGGTTAACACAAATGCTTTGGAACAGATAGTCTGCACCCCCACTAGAGACTCTAATGTTCTAGACATAGAACTCACCAACATGGGGGTCACTGTACTTCCCCATGAGTGATGCCCTCACTGGTTAGGTCAGACCACATATCAGTCTCATTTGAAGTACTACTGGAACTGACACCCTCACAAGAACAAAAATTATCTGCAGCCTACTAAGAGATGGTATAAAAAGCTTCATACCACCTGCAATTGCAGATATCAATGATCACTATGCAGAAGAGTACGCAAATGCCCTGTACAAACACTTAAGTGACTGCATAAACTCTGCTGTACCTGACTGGATCAAAACCAGGTCTTCCCGTAAAAGCAAGCTACAGTGGTGGACTTCAAGTATAAACAGATTATATAACAGGAGTAAGAAACTGTTATACAAAAAGCAAGAGGGATACCATTCTGCAGAGGAAGAGTTCCCTCCTAAGCTTAAATAAGAAAATCATAACTCCTGTGAAGTCTTCTAAAGCAATTTATAAAATCAAAATCACATCCCTAGCAAGGATAATCATAAGGCATTCTGTAACTACATTTGAAGTCTAAAAGGGAATGCCCAGCTATGTGCTGAACTGGTTGCAGTAGGGATTACTCATACTACACTGGAAGATATCACCAACCTACTAGCTGACAGATTTAGTGCAAATTTCAACCCCCCATCCCCACCTACCATATTCCAAAGCATACCTGACACCAGTCTTCTGCCTAGTATCTCTAGAGAGCAGGTAATCTCTGTACTCGCCAAGGCCAAAAGCATGACCTCAGTGGGACCAGATAATATCCCAGGCCTAGTGGACCCATTTGGCATTCTCTTTAATCATAGCCTGAGAACTGGCTATGTTCCTGCAGAATGGAGAACAGCAACAGTAATCCCCCTATACAAAGGGGGCCGTCAACTGATCTTGGGAAATACAGAGCCATAAGTCTAACCAGCCTCATCTGCAAGGCCATGGAAAGACTTATCATGGACCTTATCAAAAATTATATAGGAGACCTCCAAATGCTGGACCCAACCCAGTTTGGCTTTGTTAAGGATATATAATGCTTATTAAACTTGGTGGACTTCTTTAAGAAAGTCACCAAAGCCATGGACGAAGGTAAGACATTGCACACAGCCTATCTCAACCTTGCCAAGACTTTCCACATGATTTCCCACTCTGGCATCATTGAGAACTCTCCCAGACAGGGATAAACTCTTACATTACTAGATGGGTAGCCAATTGCCTCACCGACAAAACACACTTTGTCAAAATTGGTGACTCCACCTCCAGCAGTAGACCTGTTACCAGTGGAGTACCACAGGGGTCTGTGCTGGGCCCCTTACTATTTGGCATCTATTATTCAGAAGTCCAGGCCAAAGCAGATGGCCTTTGACTCACCAAGTTCACTGATGATCGCAAACTGAGAGCAATCACTGAGTCCCCCAACAATGTCAGAGTATTACATGAAGGGCTAACACAAACTAATGACTGGTGCCAAAGCCATGGTCTATAACTAAATGTAAAAAAATGCATTATTATTCCCTTTGGCAAAATGGAATTCCCTACAAATTATAACATTGACAGCACCCTCCTGAGTTCCAACCCAGTGGTGCGAGACTTGGGAACACAGGTAGATAGCAATCTGAAGTTTGACCACCAAGTTTCCACAGTGTTAAGGAGAGCCTTCTATGTAGCGCACCTCATAAACAATGGCATGACACCAAGGTCAAGGGATGTTATAACTCTACTGTGCACAACCCCACTAATAGAGTATAATGCACCCTTTTGCATGTACCTGTCCAGATATCTGCAGCAGCTGTAGAGACTTCAGAGGTTTCTCACTAAGAAAATACAAGGACTCCAAACTATGACCTACATGAACAGGCTGAACACCCTGTCACTTTACACTGTATCTTATAGGCTGCTGAGACTTGTGTCTGGCCTATAGGGGAATCTCCAACCTTGTCCTAATGGAAATGCTGCACAAATGCAAGTCAAGTGGCACAAGATTCACTCTCTCTATAAATCTCAACCTAGGTTGTGACATTAACAGAACATGCTGGACAGACAGATATGTCTCCCAGAGCCTGCCTCTTCTCTGGAATAGACTTCCTATTCATATAAAACAGAGCTCCTCACTGGCCGTATTCAAATGCATCCCAGATAATTGGATGAGAGACTGCAAATTCAGCCCTGGGGTGGCACCCCTGTCCCTCATGGCCAGGGGTAGCCACCGGTGTTGATCACAAACCCGGTCTGTACATAAATTTGTTCTGAGAACTACCAAAAAAGAAGAAATGGAGATACTTGGGATTAACATGGCTAGGCTTGTAAATGACCTAAGGCCCTAACCTAGCAACCTATGAACCTATGAACTGAACTTTCAATTTTTATATATTTTAACAGGTTCCCAGACTACAAAGCAATATAATTACTTAAGGCATCAGACAGAACTCCTGCTTATTTTTTTGGGAGGGGGGTTAGAGACCAGGATCCATTCAGCTGTAGTCTCTTCACTGTTTCTTTTAACTGTATGGATAGCTTGAATTATGATTTGTATGAAAAGTCCCAGATGAATAGATGGAAGATTGGAATAATTGGTAGAGGACTTCCAGTCAAGATTAAAAGCACCGGGTATAATCAGTTTATTACTAATTTGGTAATAAACCTGGTGTGATGTTTGTTCTGTAATGTGTACATTCTTCTTAGGAAGTATGAAATGACAAGCAACATAACGTATCTTAGCTTCCTTAATTATCTTATCTTCCTTAATTCTAAGATTAGCAAGGACTGACTTGCAATGTTTGGAGTCAGATATCTGAGGTTCACCAAGGTAGGTGATGAAACTGTTTTTTATAATATAAAAAATGGTAATTCCTCCTCCATGCCTTTTCTGAGTAATAAAGTTGACCTGGTCAGCTTTTAAAGCCATGCCTGCTGTTACTGCAAGACTATTTAATACAAGTTAGTCTAGTTCTGACAACACTGCACCTTGTTCTGCACTTGCTCTTTAATTCGTAAGTATGGTCATTTGTTATATTCAGCATTGCAGAGTCTGGAGCAGGGGATTATTTCCAGGAATAAGGATTAAGATGGGTTTAGGGTTATACTGACTAAGGTACAGGTAACATTTACACAGCAGAAAATGTTCTTGTATATAGTAGGGAAGTTATCAATATGGAGGGGACACAGTAGTGTAGTCAGATTACTAACTACTGCCATATGAGGGTGGCCTAATGGTTAAGGTGTTTGCCTTACAAACACAAGGTGCAGGGTTTGAGTCTCACTAGGGATAATTGGCTAAGCTTAAAATGGCTCGCAAGGGCAGTTACCGTAGTAGGAATCTATGAACCTATGAATCTATGATATTGCTAAATTTGATAATCAGAGTAAGTACTGATATTGCTGTCAATCCAATGTCTTGTTGCTGATTTCGGGCATATGAATTATACTGCTGCTCCCATTTAACTTATGGTGCATGAAGTGAATACTGCTTTCCGGGACAGAGTCAAAAAGGGAAAGTATTAAAAATAATTGCCTTGGTATTTCTGATTCAGCAGCATTATTCTTAGCTGGTAGTCAAGAGGTAGATGAGGTGTGGATAATGAGAACATTTTATATATATATATATATATATATATATATATATATATATATATATATATAGAGCAAGTAGTTTAGGAGTGAGGGTGGTTAAGGCAGGTCATGTGACTAGGGTTAAACCATCCAGGTCTCTGTGCCTTAATACAAAGATCCCCAAAAGTTTTAAATGCCCGCTTGTAGTAATTCACTCTGTGCATTATTCTAGATGGCTGGCTAGTGGCAGACATAATTCAGTGTGCTCAGGTCATACTTTCTTGCCTTCTAAACTACAAACTCATAACATCAAATATTGTCAAAACACTCTTAAAGCTAAAAATAAATCAACAGCTTTATAAAAGAAGCACACAAACTAGTTCCTGGGCATTATACTCTCAAGCAAGAAGTAATTTATGTCTGTACAGATTTAAAACATAATCAGAAACAACATTAAATAATGGGTTCTACTAAAAGTGCTCAGATCCCAAGCACTTGCTGACCACTGCCTTGAAGACAGGGACTCACGTGCATTGTAGATTGTGTCAGCCGATGCTCACACTTAAACCTGAGTATGAGTTCAGGCAAGCAGCTGCCACACCTTACTTGAACACATTATTATATCCAGTACTTGGAGAGGTGTAGAACCATGAGCAACTAGCTTTAAAAAAGAAAGAGAAACAAATTATTTTAATTATTTCAATTCTGCTTACTCGCAACTGTACAGATTTTTGTAGAATGTCCAGAATTTTCCCATATATTTTTGTTCTGTTCCTCATAAAATTTGTGATTTTCTGGATTTTTGTGGCAAATCATTGAGGAACAACTTCACTAAATAATGACAATCATTTGAATTTCGAACTTCATATCCTTCAGAAAATGCATGGTAACACAAGACCTTTTATTCTAGCAACTTTCTAAGTTTATAAGAGCAATATTTAAAAATTGTCCCTGTTTTTGAGGCTTTGTCCCCCCATTATTTTTGGCTTTGTCTAGATTTTTTTTTGTACTAAGAAGTTGAGAGGTATGGACCCGTGTGTTAATGCTACTTTGTACTTTTCTCCTCTGTTCTATCTGTTTGCATTTTTAAGTTTCTTCTGGGACATTAGTCTTGTATTTTAATTAGCATTTGTTGGAGTTTGTGTTTCTTTGTAATTCTGCACTTCTATTTCCACAGCTAGAATTACTTGTAAAAGCTATCTGTTTGTACTCTAAATCCTGCTGCCCCATAGTCTTGTAGTTCAATCCACAGTTATGGCTGACGTGTGTACTCCTGCCAGATTTTGAGCCTTAGTCATTTATTATTGCATTTTTTCTATAAATGTTGTTACTGGTAATTTTCTGCATAGTCTGATGCATTCAACTGTAGTAGAAGGTCAGTAATGAGAGAACTGTCTCTGCTCCAGTTTGTGTTTCGCTGATTTTATATTCTGCTTATATTTTACCTACTTAAAGTTGCATTCTGTGTCTGCCCCATTCTCCAGTAACACATTAAGCTACAGTTTCTGAAAGAGCCCCAATATTGCCTATATTGATTGGATTGCTCTCTACCTAGCCTCCTATGTCCAGCACTGAGCTACCCCCACTAAGTGTCTTTTATCCAAGACTTGGAGAGGTGTGGAGCTGTGAATAACTAGCTTTTCAACAAAAAAAAAGAAAGAGAATTAAATCATTTTAATTATTTCAATTTTGCTTAAATATTTGAGTTGCTCTTAGTGACTTATGTGGTAATACTACATTGCACTTTTCTGTTTCATTCCATCTGTTTGCATTTTTAAGTTTGTTTTGGTCCTTAGTCTTCTGTTTCAATTAACAGTTGTGGGAAGGCTGTGTTCTTGCATTATTCTCCACTTCTATTTCTACAAGTAAAATTACATGTAAAACTTATCCATTTGTATTTCATACCCTGCTGGCCCATAGTTTTGTAGTTTAATTCACACTTAAGGCAGAATGGTATACTTCTACCAGATTTTGAGCCTTAGTCATTAATTATTGCATTTTGTTCTATAAACGATGTTACTGGCAACTTTCTGCATAGTCTGGTGCCTTAAACTGTAGAAGAAGGTCAATAGTGAGAGCATTGTATCTGGTCCAGTCTATGATTCACTGCTTTTATATTCCACTTATCTTTTACCTGTTTAAACGTGCATTCTGTATCTTCCTCACCCCACTAACACATTAAGCTAAAGTTTATGAAAGAGGTCCAGTATTACCTTTATTTAATTGTTTTCTTCTCTAGCTACCTGCTTGTTCTTCTGAACTTTCCCATCCTTTCGCTGTTGTTTTTTTTATAAGAAGGCTGTGTCTCCGGCATCCACACCTTATGATAATCTGATTTCCTGAGTCCCTCCCTCTTCTCTTTCATTGTATAAGATATATATATATATATATATATATATATATATATATATATATATATATTTATGTATTTATTTATTTATTTATTTATATATATATATATATATATATATATATATATATATATATATATATATGTATATATATATATATATTTATTTACTCTTCCCACGCATTGTTTTCCATAGATCCATGATAATGAATGACCACCCAACGGACAAGTATTGGTCTTGAGTAAACTTCCTTTAGTACATATTGTCTCTTGTTTATTATCTAAGAGCTCAGAAATGCTTGGAGTCTTAGGCTGCATTCCAGAACTATTTTACTTGTCTTCAGTGCCATCCAGGCAAAGTTAAGCATCTTTGATTGTTAAATCGCACTTAGGTTACTTTGAGTGATCACTACTGTTTCCTGCTTTTATATATGGATTTCACTGCTTTTTTTATAAAAATTGCTCTCCATCTCACTGTTACTGCTGTAAGACTGTCTTGAAATTGCCTTCAGCAAGGGATTTCCAGTTAGTTGTTTAAGTGGTTTGGGTAGCATTGCACTTGTGGGACTCTTCTCCTGTGTTTTTATATCAGGAGGGCTGTGATTACTCATGTTGTAGCAGGAGGTATTTGCCTGGTCTATATGAGGTGGGAAATACATAAAAGGACTCCTAGTGTAGTCATGATATTGGCCAGAGAGCTCATTAGTTAATTTCTGTTTAATTTCTGTGCTGCTATAAATTTTGTGCATTTGCATGGGTTAGCAGTGCTATGTACTGAAGCAAACACCAAGAAGGAATGGTACATAAAACTGTAACCTGTAAACTAGCAAAATATCACAAATACCTTATGTACCAACAAGCTTAGAGGAGCTAGTTGGGAGTCAAGTGGCAATACTGCCAGATTAAGTAGAATTCAGTATTGTGTTAAGATTAAAGTTAATAGAATATAGTGCTGTTTATTATAATCTGCTCCAACAAAGCACCCTTAATTGCCTTCTAACCCCAATATACCACCACCTTATAGCTGACAGATCAAAGGATTGGACAATATGGATCTGCAGTTTCCTTGGACAGTATGGATACTCAGTTTCCTAACTTCTCTGTAGCCAGCTTGGTGGATATGGGCATCTTGAGACAATGTAACAAGAAACGTACGTACTCATTGTCACAAGAAGCTAAACTCCCACATACAAGTGCACATCAGGTTGTCGAAACCATGCACACAGCACCCACCATACCTGGTACATAACACATACTCAGACTAACGTATGCTGAGGCACTTAAAAGCAATCTTCCTATACAACAAAGATCACCTAGACCACCCATTGTCAAAGCTATGCCTCAGCAAGCCAAAAGGCACTCAAAAAGAACAGCACCCAACACCACACATACTGTCACACTCAGTGGAGCCCAAAACGCTAAGCCCCTAAGGCAAGTAAATACAATTCCTAGGACTCTTGTCATAGGGGACTCCATTGCGAAATACACTGATGCCCCTATAACCAGGCTGAACAAGGAGAAGGTAACTGTTAGTTGCTTATCTGGAGCCAGAATCTGCCAAATCACACACACACTCGAGTCATTACATCACAGGTACCAGTATGATTCCATCATAGTCTATGTAGGTGTAAATGATCTGAGATGTACCTTCCTGGACTATAAGAAGAAAGACATTATGGAGCTCTCAGACTATGTGTCTCAGGCTGGTATGGGCCTAGCATTGAGCAGCATATTACCATCACCGAGGTTGATGTCACAGTATGAGCAAAAATGGCTGATTTCAACAACTGGCTGTCTTTCTGGTGTCATTCTAAGGGGATCCAATATTTGTCAGCTTGGGAGGACATGGGTAACAGACCATGATGCTTTGCCAAGGATGGCCTGCACCTCTCCCCTCTAGGCTTTTGAATACAGGCTACAACTTTATACACCCTTATAGGGCCTTTTCTATGCAATGCCAAATTGACAAACCAAACAACATAGCAAAATCAACTCAACTAAACTTTAAGGTGTTATTGTTCGGCATGAGGAGCCTAAATAAAAACTACAATCCCTTCAAGCCCTCCTCACACATGAGACTATAGACATCTGTGCAGTTACCCAGACATGGTGTAAAGTGAAAGAGAGTATCTCAGCAGTGCAAGGTTTCAGTGCCTTCCACACTTTTAGATCAGTAGCTGTACGGACAAGGGCTAAAGGAGGAAGTGCCTTAATATATATCAATAACAAGCATACCTCTAGGGTGGTCAAACATGACGATGCACTGGAGTTTCTTAAAGTGCAGATCACCATATATAAAATCTTGTACCATATCCCAGCCATCTATAGGTCAACCTTCATGTCCCAAGAAGCAGAAAAATGCATACTTGGGCCTACTGGAGACACTTACTATCTAACCTAACACCTTACTCATGGGAGATTTTAATTACCCCTCTATAGACTGGGAATCCTACATGGCCTCAAATCTATAGGCACAGAGATTCCTGGACTTTGTAAATACAAACATCCTTGACCAAATAGTAAATACACCCACCAACATATTGGACCTCATGCTTACAAATATGGGAGATTGCTGCACCCACTCTCTCCCATGTCTCATCCTCCCTAGTAAGGTCCCACTGAAATCAAAATCAACTCCATAATCCCATTTAAACCAGTAACAGGAACTATTCCAAAGCAAATTACCTTTTTATTAAGTGATGGATTGCCAAAACTCCACACCCCTCCAAACCCAGTGTACACAACAGTCTATACTGAATTTCTCTCATAAAGTCTGTCCAACCATGTCATTGGCTGCATAAAGGCTGTTGTACCTACCAGAAGTAAGCCCAGTACTAGCCATAGAAACAAACCACCCTAGGTGGCATCCCTAACAGGATATACAACAAAAAAATTATCGCAAAAATCAAAAATAGCAATTCCCATAAAAAATAGAAACTCTCTCATCAAAAGTAAATAGGCAACTAAGAGGGATAATTAGGTCAAACAAAGCCAACGTTGAGGTTAAGAAAGTGTCCCAGGTGAGAAATAACCATAAGATCTTCTACAGCTATGCCAGAAACCTCAAGGGCAGTGCACAAGAATGTGCTGAACTGGTGGTTAATGGTACCACATTCACTGAGCCTGGCAATACAGAAAACTTGTTAGTGGACAGATTCAGTTCCAGTTTTACCCCCTCTCACCCCCAAACATCCCCTCAAAAATATCCTCAAAACATAACTCCCTACAACTATAACTTGGGAGCATGTACTGGCTGCACTCACTAAAGCCAAGAACACGTCCTCAATGGGGCCTGATAACATCCTAGGATGCACCCTGAAAAGTCTAAAATATGACTTATAAGGACCCCTGCAGTCATTATTTAACTATAGTCTTCAAACAGGCTTTGTGCCACATGAATGAAGGATTGTAATCATTGCAATCATCATCCCCTTTCATAAGGGAGAACTTTCAACACATTATAGAAACTACAGACCCATTAGTCTAACTAGTCTTATTTGCAAAGCCATGGAAAGAATTATCATGGAAATTATCAACAAGGACATAGGATACCTCTAGACACTAGATTCATCCCCGGTCTGGCTTTGCCAAAGGAAGGTCATGCTTAATGAATCTGGCAAACTTCTTTGAAAAGGTCACTAAGGAAGTGGATGACGAGAAAACGGTGCATACTGCCTACCTAGATCTGGCTAAAGCATTTGATACAATACCACACTCAGGCATTATCAACAAATATATGGAAATAGATATAAACCTCTTTATAACACACTGGATAGCTAGTTGGCTCAGTGATAGAACCCAGGAGCTTAGAATCAGTGAGGTCACCTAGACAAAGAGGCTTGTCACCAGCGGAGATCACCTTTTAGCAGGCTGTAGGCTACCGAATATAGTGACAGGGTTTTGAGTCAGTCCACGTAGGACATATTGTACTAGTAATGGAAAGACGCAGCTCCTAAATCTTCTTTATCCCATGCATTGGTCTCCACAAATTATCTATGATAGGATCCCAGTAATTCTCACTAGAGGTGGTATATAATTACTGATCATGGGATGGGTAAGCCCAATACAACACCAAATGGGATAAGTTAATTCAAGCACCAAAAAAGGTATTGGCTAGACTTAAAATGGTCTGCAAGGGCAGTTAGCCTAGTATTTACCTAGGAACCTATGAACATATGGAGTCCCCCAGGGCTCTGTAATGGGCCCACTCCTCATTGGCATCTACTTCTTGGATGTCAAGCCAATATCAAAGGCCTTTGGCTGACCAAGTTTGCAGATGATTGCAAACTGGGAGCAGTCATTGACTCCCTTTAGGAAGGTCTAATACAGCCAAAGGCTGGGTGCCAAAGCCATAGCTTAAAACACAATACCAAAAAATGCATTATAGAACCTTTTGGGAAGTCTACCACCCTGGGTAACTACTTCATCAATAAAACACACTTAAAAGTTGATTGACTAGTCAGGGATCTGGGAACTCATGTAGATAGTAACCTAGCATTCAACCAACATGTATCAAGGTAGTAAGAAAATCCTTCTCTATTGCTCAACTTTTGAGCAAGGGCATGGCATTTAGGTCTGAGAAGTCATCATCAGACCCATAATAGGATATAATACCCCCTTCTGTATGTACGTGACCAGACACATGCAGCAAATTGAATGTCCACAAAGGTTCCTTACAAAAAGAATACAAGTAGTAAACAATATGCCTATGCTGATCACCTCAAAGCCCTGCCTCTTTGCGCATTATCATACAAACTTCTGACAGGTAATCTTTACCTGCCATACAAGGCAACCCTGGATGCTGTTTTGATAACTCTTTGCACAGCCACAAAACAAACAGGATCAAAATTACTAGATTAAAAGACCTCAATTTTGATTGCAACATAAATATGACATGTTAGAGAGACAGATATGTTTATCAGAGAATTCCCATTCTCTGGAATAGGCTCCTCATCCATGTGAAGCAGAGTCCTCCCTATCCCTATTTAAGAGCAACTTGGACCAATAGATAGGTAATTGGTTCGATAATGGGAAGGGAATTTTATGGTCAGGGAGAAGGATGGGTATTTTAGGCTTAGGAACTGGGAGGAGAATTTTAAGGTAAGGGAGCAGAAAGGTAGTTTTAAGTTTAGGGGGCAGGAAATGAGTTTTAGGTTTACAGAGAGGGAGAGGAGTTTTATGGTTAGGAAACAACTGGTAATTTATATTTGGGATTTGGGAGCAACTGGGGAGTGGACTTTTAGGGTAAGGGACTGAGGGCTCAGTTTGGGAACTGGGTGCAGATTTTAGGGTTAGAATTAGGGTTCTGGTAGGGCTATACAATTTTATAGGGTTGGGTGTTGGGCTATGTAGCAAAATGGGAGATCGAGCTTGTAACTACAAAAAATCATCTATATAACAAACACAGAAAACCACATAATTAATATAATACTGATCAGAATATAAAACACTTTCTTACAGCAGCCCCATAAAAAGGTTTGCATAATTGGAAGGAAACCTAACTCCCAGAGCTATTCCTTTTAATTCCAAGTAAGTAAAAATGCAACTGAAGATAAAATAAACCCTTTAATAGTAAAATCATAAAAATGAGGTGCAGCTTTTAAACTCTCTATATATAGACAATGAAAGTGAACAGGCTCACTACATCTAGAGTTACAAGTCAGAAATAATTTTACCAAGTTATGTCTCTAAGTTTTGGAATGCGATAGTTACTATTTCTGATATATGAGGACAAATTAGTAAAAAAGGCTGTTGACAACAGTTATGGTGCCCACTCTTTCTAGTAGATCCCCACTTGGGGCACAACAGGCCTCCATTGAGCATACTGTTAATTGTAAATTTTGTGGAGGCAGTAAAAAAGTGGCTTTCATTTGTATTTTTCAAACATACTTGAGATATATGATACTCTGATAAAATGCCATATATCAACAGCACTTTCTAGAAGTTTCACTAAATCAGATAATTTTGCTAACAAGGGCTTGTTCTGTAATTTTATGTACTCCCCAATGTTATTCAGTAGTTGTTAACACATATCTAAATACATCTGCCTAACATAGTCACAATAACACTAACAATCACCACAGATCCATTTCACAATTATCTCTAATAATGGAACTAGTATTTCCCCTGATACTACTGCACATCTCCTGGGCATAACCATTGATCATAACCTCAGCTATGATGACCATATCAACAATACTATAAAAACTGTCAATAAAAAATTAAGCTCCCTGTATAGAATCAAACCCTTCCTCACACCACTAGCTAGAACCACCATTGCCCAGACTCATCTCACTTCTACCCTATTCTATGCTTTTGCCATATATACCAATCTATCACAGCACAATCTTACCAAGCTTGAAACTAGCTATAATAATATAGTGAGATTTGCCACTGACTCCCCTTATAGAACCCACCACTGTCTCAACCTTAAACAACTGGGATGGACAGAACTACAAAACCAACTACTATTTAATCAACCTGTGATCACACAAAAAATTCTTTATCACCTAAATAATACCCCTATCCTCTCTAACCTGATCTCCCCATATAAAAATCTTACAACTCTACGCTCAGCTAATAAGCTACTAATTTCCAACATTAAATCTAATAACAAAGCTGGGGACTCACTGTTTACCAATGTTGTGGGCAGAATCTACAACAAGCTTCCTAGAATACTCACTTCTCTCTCATCTACACCACTCTTCAAGAAACATCTCAAAGAACATCTAAAAATACATTGGCTTTGTCCCTGCTCTAAGCCTGACTGAATCATACTTATCATCTTATTTTTCTTCTTGCTATACCCCTTCCTCCTGGGCTATGGCCCCTCTGCTGCATTAATCAATAGAAGCTAACCTTATACTAGCACTTGTGTTTTCCTGCCTTTTCTCTTTCTCCTTCTTTGACTTAATGAATGATAATTTTCAAATATTGTGTAACTTGTACTTAATTGTATCTTAAACCTATGCAAGCCTTTGTACTTGATTGTTTCTTAAACCTATGCAAAGACTCTGTACTATTGTTCACAAAAACAATTTTACATTTTTTCCAAGCATTTTTGCTCTCTAATGTATTTGAATCTAGTCATTTTTTAATTATTGTATTCCGTAATTTACTTATGCTTGGAGCTTTTCTCCCCGGGCCTCTACTGAAAATGGACATGTATCCAGCTAGACTAGTCAGGTCAACAAATATAAAATAAATAAATAAATAAATAAATGTTGCCTCCTTTGTCAGCAAGCTTAATCAGCAAATTACTTTCCTACAGTATCAGTTGTAATGCTTTCCACTTTTCCTTAAACATGTTATATTTCATAATATAATATTTAACCTCTGAAAAATAGCATGAAATATTTTTACATCATAATATGCATTAATAGTGTGGCATAAAGCCAGATATTTGTTTTACATCATAATATACATTAAAAGTGTGACATAAAGATGGATGTTTGTTTTATATCATAATATACATTCATACTACACACTAATAGTGTGACATAAATAGGAATATTTGTTTTACATCATAATATACTTTATGTGACATAAATATGGAGAAATAAAGCAAGACTGGCTTTTAAAGGCTGCTTGAAACACATCATAGAAAGGAAACGTACATTTGTTGTCTGAATCATGAGTGTCTTTAGAAATAATTCAAATGTATTTTCCTAATAAATAACTATAGATCCAATAAAACCCTGTAAAGAGATAATCTGGAAACTGGAATACAGTTAAATATCTATATTTTCCCAGCTTACTAGTCTCAAAAAGATGTACATTCCCCGGCAAAGTAATGTTGTAAATGGCTTTACTCTTTAGCCAGTCAAGTGGTTCTTGTTATAGGTCAATGCAGTGACTGACATGGAAGAAAAGTACTGCTGTAGGAGTCACAGGACTAAAAGTGAGCCAATGGGTTTGCATGTTACTGAAACAACATTTCTTACAGGTCTGTATCAGTCTTGTTATAGGTCAATGCAGTGACTGACATGGAAGAAACGTACTGCTGTAGGAGTCACGGGACTAAAAGTGAGCCAATGGGTTTGTATGTTACTGAAACAACATTTCTTACAGGTCTGTATCAGTGAACTTCTCTGGTATAGTCACTTCTGGGAAGTAGTATTCCCACTGGAATGGGGTGAGAAGTTCCAAATTTGTTATTTTTTTCAACCCACAACATTTTCTTGATACAATTTCAAAGATACAGAAGTCAAGGAACATGTTGGATAAATGCAACCAATTTGCAAGCAAAAACCCAGAATGATTCTACAACTCCATATAAACATTACACAAAACAACAAAACACATAAAACATTAACTCATCTTAACTTTGGAGGTCTACTTTATCCACAGATTGCTCAAAATTTACCTATAGAATAACTATCTCATTTCATAATGCTGTTTCTAGTGATTAAATATCATATCATCAATAAAATAATTTCTATCTATTACAAGATAAGTTTTAGATTACCTTATCTTTGCAACCTCTCCCTAGCAATACACTCTCAAGTAAAATCAAAATTAATTCCCATTAAATAGTCGCATTGTCTAGATACAGAAATGAAGGGTACCATGTTTTCATGAACTGATAATCTGTTTTTCCTATTTACCAGGGCCTCATCTTCTTCCATCAACTTTGTGAATAATTTCCCTAGATATCATGTGCATTTCAGTTCCTGGTAGTTATATTTTTTGTTAGTATTAGTTTTAGAGAACTTAGCTTCTGATTATGTATTCATAACTGTTGTTCCTCATTAGGACTTAATAACTAAATGTTAGGAGTAAGTTTTAGTTGAATGCTAATTATTACACTTAGTAGCACTTGTAACTTCTTCTTAAAGTCCTCTAATTTTGTGCATGGCCAACACATATGATTTCAATCACCTAGTAGCCCTGAAGCATGTCTTCAGCACTCAGCGCTTACCCTCCGAAGTAGTCTACCCAGTCTATCTGGTGAATAAAAATATTTGTTCAAGCATTTCCAGGCAAATGTTTAAAAATACCTAGCCTTGGTTAACACTTTAGTCACTGGACATATTTTATTATATCTTTAGTTTGAGATTTGCTGATTAAACAATTTATCTCAACCAACTTTGATTTTTTGCAATGACGTTTTTCAGCAGTACCAAACCTCTAAAAGTTCTCAAAACTAGACCTACGAGGCCCCCACAGTCCTCCCTCACATCTTTAATAATTGTAAGGATAACTGACTGGTTGCCCCCGTGCTCCCTATACCAACTGAACCCTTTTTGGACCATACCTATATTTTGAAAACCAGTCGTAATTCATAGTGCAAATTACATTTCAGTTGTGCTTCTTGCTTATGATAGAATCTCCTCTTCATGAATGAATTGGTCCCAATATCAGAGCTGAACTTGAACATGCCCCTAGGTCTAAAGGAATGTATGGTCTTGACAGTTCCCACTAGCTGTCCAATAGGCAATAAACATTCTACCCATGGTTGTAGCTGGCTATCTGTAAATGGCTCTTTAAGATCCTAATGCAGTGCCCAGATGGCCTGTATGCTATTACAATTTCAATTACTTCCAGGACAGAATTCAGTCAGTCCCTCTTCTTAGGAATCCCTAAGACCACTTTTACCATATCCCTCCAAACCATTTGATGTTGTGGAGAGAATCTATATCACAAGATTAACTTAACACAAAACCAGCTGTGACAAAATCAAACCCACATAATCTAAATTTAACAATACTGAAACACCAGAACATCAATATAATAGAAAATCAAAACCAATGTCTTTTGCGGGGGACTCATTAAATATACCAACTCTGAGATGACATTACAGTGGAGAAATGGCAATCTCCACCATGGTGAGATCTTGCACAACCACCTACTGTTACCATTCACTGTTCTATTCCATTGGTGTTCCATTCTGTTAACATTTTCCTGTTTCACTATTCTGGTCTCAGTCTGGAAGTCAGCATTCTCGTAAGTTGACTTTTTCAAGCAGAGCCTGTGAAGACTGCAATCTAATAAAGTCTATAAATAAAACTGACCTCCAGTAGGATTTTAAGACCAGGACTCATAGTCACCCATGACTGCTTGTTAGTGTCATCTTGTCCCAAGATACTCTTGGACTAGCTCCATCCCATAAGAGATGTCTTATCTGCAAATTAGCTTTATGTAAGAAGTTTTTAAGCAGGCATTTCCAAAAGCTTGAGCCACATATAACCACAAATGAAGGATGAACAAATACAGAGCCAGCACTCTTTGATCCAGATCTAAATATATACCTTACTGTTTTTCAAGCTTTTCATGGATTTTTATTATTAGCCATTTGTCTAGTAAAGTAAAAAGGACTCCACAGCTGAATCTGTAAGCAACACTCTTGTTTCTTTTTTTGTGGCAAAGCAAATTTGTGTCATGTTGATGTACTTGTATTGAGGGGTCAGTGTTGACTGCTACTGCTTGGATCTTCTCTATATTTATTTTATACTCCACCTCTCTATAAGTCATAAACATGCTAAAGACTTCTGATATATCTTATTGTGGATGAGGAAGAGTAAATATATCATTAGTAAATAGTGCTATTTTTGGTTGATGCTTTCTCACAAATAACATTGAATTACTGACTCGATATACCTAATGACTCTAAATAAATTACAAACAATATATGTGGGAGGGGCACTAATACTTTGTACCCCTGTAAAGTGAAAAACATTCAGATAACCTGGCTGTAATTTGAATCTACCTCATAGAGTCTACAGTAAAGCCCATTTCTTTTAAAAGCTCAAATAAAAAACTCCACTGGACTGCATCATTAAATGAAACTTAACAGCCTTTACATATTGGAGCTTCATACACTCTTCAGAACATTGCCAACGTTTCTATGGCCTCCCTTAAATTCACACTGATTCTCATCTGTTAAGTTACAAAGTATCTCACTAATTTATTTCACCAATATTCATACAAATATATTGAAATTGTTGTTGAAAACTGATATAGGCCTATAACAGCAGGACCAATTGCTGCATATTTCCCTAAATTTGAGAAATGTCCTGTTTGGAAAATCTGGATCATTAATTGCTCAACTAGATTATATATGTCTGGTGTTTTCACCTTCCATACCTCTATGGGTATGTTATTGATCCAGGATTCTTTACCCAGTTCCTGTGACTTTACAGTTCACTCAGCCTCTCCCTATGTGATGAGCCTAGTCAGAGCTTAAACTTGCTGCTCTCTTAGTTTTTGGAGGGTAATTTCACTGAAAAAAAAAAATAATATTTTTGTCCTAAACTTTTGTTTCTTGTTGGTCCATTGTGTAAAGATCCCTGTAAAATTGTCTGAATCTCTACATAATTTCTTGTGGTCTCAACAGACTACTACCCAACCTATGATCTTTTAGCTTTGAAAAGGCTCTCTCCATCTTTTGTTTTCAGGGATTTGGAAAACTGTGAAAAATGTGCCTCCTTATACACTGCCCTTTGGAAGAATATCTTTTCATCAATATACTTCTGAGCCTTATTTTTGCTTCACTTAGTTAAAACTCCTCTTGGTAACTTAAAATATTTCTTAATTGTAATTCCCTAAATGTATTGAGTGCTAGTCCATAACATCAAATGTCTACTTCCTGTTTTGGGTAGTACATTGAATAACTAAAGTCCTATTCTCCATCTTCTGACTGCCCCGAACCCCCGACCCCCCCTATTCATATCAGTTCCCAGGTCATTGTTTTTTTTTTAATTCTGCAAAAATTCTCATAACTATAACATAAACTTTGACTATCTATCGAGTAAGTGGGAAACCTCTATTGCTCCATTCCACTACTTCCCTCCTGCAATTAAAATGTAAAAAATAATGGGGCTCGGTCAGAGAATTCTTTGGGAACAAATACTATAATCTTTGACTGAATAGCTGCTCCTTTGGAAAGAATATTTTATTTATCCTTGACCATGACTATCTTGGGGAAAATATATATACCCATTTCTATGTTACTCAGGTTTCTTTAATGTTGAAACATCTCCAAGCCCTAAGTCCCTGATATTTCTCCTGAAGTATTTTTCTGTTGCTAATAATCTCATTTGAGAAGGACCATGTCTACATTATTTGTCTGTCTTTCATAAGCATGTTAAAGTTTACTGCCATATCCAGAATCTCTCCACAAATACTAATATTTTTGAAATAATCTCCCTAATAATCTGAATTTTGATCATAAAAGACATATGCACTGAAGCTCTAATTACCTTCTTCCTCTCAAGCCAACCTTTAATAGCAGCATATCTTCCCTGATGATCAGTTAATTTCTGTTTGATCAACAAGTAGCTTTACCCTGTCCCTAAAATATCCACTCCCTTCCTCCTAACACCCTGTAGTTGGAGTAAACTAGCATGGTAAAGCCCTTCCACTGAATTTCTTCATGTTCTTCCTTATCTGTCTTTCATGCAAAGCCACTATCCGTGGTCAGAATTTCTTAAAAGCAGCAACAATTTGGTCTGTCTTTACTGAGTTCATGAGGCCATTAACATATCAAGTCAAAATGGATACCAATACCATGTGTCATATTAATAGTTATATAACATGGCTGCATTACTCTTCCTATTGTCAAGATGGGGGTGACAAAGAATTAGGAATCCTAATGTTAGCCAGTCACAAACCAAACTAGACCCTCTACAAAACCAACAATGCAAGACAAATTAAAATGATATACAATTTGAGTTTTACGCCTTCCATGTAGGAAATAAAAATTGCTTTTCTGAAGCTCTTCCTCTGTCCCCATTTCCCATTGTTTAGGCAGCAGTAACTGAACATCACATCTGAGAAAAACAGCTCACAAGACCCCCACCCTTTGCAGGAAATCCCTGACCATCAGCCCACTTAAATTTAATAGCAACAATCAGATAGCTTAAAGATTACTGACGTATCTTACTTGATGTTTATATACAGTCATTCATGTTCACATATTATGTAATGCTCGCAGTAATTTAACTTTCACCCCCTCACTTCTGTATTTCAGTATTCTAATTTAAAGCATTCATTCAATGATGTGCACACATAACACCTTTTGCATCCAAAGGGGAAATCCCCTAAAATATGAAGGAAGCTACGTTAAATTCCCTTAATATACAGCATGTTACATAGTGTAATCCATAAACATGGACATGCCCCTGATGAGCCAGTTCATCCTTATATAAAAAGCAATGAAACAGTCATGACTCATTTAATCCTGAACTGCAGGGGGTTAATAAATCCCTTTGCTTGCTGAGGTCTTCTAAGGCAGGAAACCACTTCCTTCTTGACAGCTTTTCTCTAAAATTCTCTAGTGAAAGCACACTTTATAAGATTTGTAACATCTGATAAATGGTATGAGTTACAAAAAGTGTAAAATATGAAAGCTCTTTGGCAGAGAGTGTTAACATCAAACATGTCTGTATATGCTGATTTCATATTGCAGGTAAAATAAAAATAATATTTTAGATGCCAAACATTACTAGTGTTATGGTCAACTTGCTATAACTCTGCAAATGCCCAAGATGTCAGTGGGAGGATTGTTCCCCTGTTTGACCGCTTTCCATTGATACATGCTATGACTTGTACCACAGTGCTGTTTTGTGATATTTCAAAATCTATGCAAATTATACATATTATAGTTTCACAACATTTCCAATATTAATCTACAAAATCACGTGTGTTAGATGGCATGTATCAGTACAATATTGTGTACCTAATAGTTTGTATAAGATGACACAATTTGTTTACCTGTAGGTCAGATTTATGTAGTTAATGCAGTTATGAGAAATGTATCTAATAGTCATAACTGCTTTATCAAACAGCATATGTATCTCCGAATATCTTTACATAACCCATCATGTTTTAATATTATTTTTTGCTAATATCCAGTGCTTGCATACACCTCCCCTGACAAGATAGCAACACACTTCATTTTTGCATATTAATGCAAACGTGGAAAATCTCTTATGCTTCATGACTTTCAAAGCATTCCTTAATCCAGCTCAGTACATCCCGTGTTGGCCATTTCATAATGCATGCTTAGGAAATCACCAGCTTGCAAATGCTACTTTGCTGCCTTAGTTTTAGATCTGCATCTGTACTAGGATTTCAGAAATGAGATTATGAAAACAATGATGAGTATACCCGTTTAATGAGTACAGGGAAATCCCCTGTAATTGCAAGTATGCACTCTTACAGGATGCACAGGAACTGTGCTTTCTTAACAAGTATATTCTTGTAGGAAGCAGTGAGTTAATTTATTTGAATCTAATCAGTGTCTTTTGTGTCAGTCCATCAGTTATTGAGAAAGTGTTTGCAGTCAGATACCCAGAATTCTGCACTGAATGAAATACTCTCTCATGTAAGGTCAATGTTCCTACCACGTAAGATGACATAGTAAAAATATTTGTCTCCCTCTAAAGACAGACTTTTTATTTATAAGCCAATGTCCATAATTCCAGTATTCTAGTGGCAATTGCCCCAAGTATCTGAATGCAATTACTTTACTGTTTGTGACTTGCAGTAGTAAGGGGGCACTCATCTTTCCTCATGATTCTCACCAGCAAGCTTATTTTTTTTTCCTTTCTTGTCTGTACCATCAGTTATTCTGTATTCTGTAAAACTGCCTGATTCCTTGAAGATCAGAAAAGGCTTTCTTATATTACCCACTTGTAGGGCTGGTATCTGCTGTTCAAGCGTGATTTCACCTTCCTCTGTGTGATCAGATCGATGTAATGGCTTTGTTGGTCTGTATGTGGCTCCCTCTTTTACTTCCAATAAGGCTTTCTCCGGTCAAAGAAAGACTTAAGGCAGCCCAGGAAAAGAAATTGATAACAGCAGTGCCAAGAAGTTTAAAACAGATGCCAATCATTTTATATCCACCATACCCAGGATGTAAACTAACCTTTTTAATGTGTGTGTGGGCAGAAAAATCATGCTCCATGTAGATCCCAGAGTCACCATACATCAGTCACCTCCCAGGTTTCCACAGACTATGTTTAACCTTAAGGGCAAAGGAGAGAAATATACTATGACATGCCAGGGTGGTCTGTGCCCATCTTCTTGAGGGAAACACACTGCCTCCAACACATCTAAAAGATTTACAAGCAGCTTTTTCACATGTGCTGTACACTCATCTCCTTCCCTATACTCTAGTAGACCACATATCCAGAGGTTCTTACACTGGGCTCTGTCTTTAGGGTCATTCATCATCTGGTCCATGTGGTTGAGCCTTGCCTCAGCTGCTTCAACTCTCACTTCAGCTCCACATTTTCATCTGTAATGGAGGAGGTAGCAACTGGGTGGCATCTGAATGCTCATTCAGAGCTGCATCTATTTCATTCCTCTGATCTCTACCAGGATCTCATGTAATGAGGCCTGCTGCTCTGCCATACGATGGGCTGTTTGGTTGTTTTCGGTACAGGTGGCCAAATTCAGTACATTTCTGTTCCCGCGCCTGTCAGACTGTTTAATATGGTTGTACTTTTTTAAAGATAACTTTTTCTTCCTTGTCATATGGCTTTTACGGTTGTCTTCAGCTATATTGTACAATTATAGAGAACTTAAAAAAACTGAAAAACTCCCCAAGGAGGGCAGGGTTCCTGCTGCTAATTAAAGGGCTGCCATACTGGAAGTCAAGTTTCAATTTGTTCCACGAAATTCAAGGTATACAAACCTATAAACAAATGGAGACCCTATGCAAAATAATAATTAATCTGAATATAAGAAGCATAGCAGCCTGCCTCTGGAATAGAGGGATGAAGCCTTGACTACTACCCAGATAACCCGAGTTTGAGTAGCAGCTCAGGAAATAGAAGTGCAAGGCAGGGAGAAGATAGGAATTAATGGTTCAAACCTGCTCACTTATCCTGTGTAAAAAGAAGGTAGTTCCTGATCAGCTAAATAGCACCCGTGAAAGCGGAGGTTTGCTTGACATAAGAAGTGAACTGGAGAATGTAGTCATCATGCTCCCAAACTGATGATGGTGGCCATTATTGCCATGTATAGAGCAGCACACACAAGTGTACAGAGGGGCAAAGGAGGTTCCTATGGTGATTCGGGTGCTCAGATCAACCAGCATAGGGCTGAAGTTGGAGCCTATAGAAACTCCATCAGTTGTCAGGTTTCCAGAAATGGCACAAGCAAGTACCCAGCCCTTCTGAATGGTCTGGACCCACTTACTGAGTACATTCCTCAAATAGGGGATGAATGGACTGAGTCTGAATGGAAGAGGCCTGATGGTTGGCAGGCATGAGGAAAAAAGATACAGCAAAAAATAAATACACCCAGAAGCAATATGGTATACAGTCACTTTGTGACTGAGGCTCAGAATAGCCGGCCTAAAGCAAAACCATATTAAATACTGTAGGCGATAGTACTGTAAACCCTTTACACATGTGACCATAATGTATTAGTAGACTGCATTAAATGCTGTGCATAACACCCAGAAATGTTTTTTGCAAGAATAGTGTTTGCCTTTAGTACAGTACTGATGAGTTTCTATAGCCTCAGTTTCACTTCTGATTACACAAGAGCTGTTAGCTACTGTATATAGATAGAAAGCACTGTAACATAGAAACTCCAGTATTTCTAATATTGTATTTTAATGAAATATTCAATAACAATTTATTGAAATAAATGCACCCAGAGGAGAATGCTTCATACTAAAGTGACTTTCTTGCTGAAGTTATTTTTTTACAGAGTACAGAATGCTTTCGCAGAGATTACAATATAAAACTACTGCTTACAAAGTGATACAGAAGCGAAACATTAATACTGCCCTGGTTCCACACACAGTTTTTATTCCTACTGTGCAAACTCACTTCTGTGGTCAAAGTGGATGTTACTGCAACATTCTGGTGTTGCCTTGCAAGTGTCTGCATTTGACCTACTAGTCTTGTGGGAAACCAGCATGCAGAATAAATGGAGACAGACTAAACTATGTCATTTTGTGGACACCTATTTCATTTTTATGCAACTTGTTAAAATTCAGTATTCAGGATCGGTGCAAGCAACAAGGTTTTTACACCTAAGCAACGCATTTTTAATGCGCATGTTTTAGGAACACCTATCCTACTTTTGAAGTTCTCAGAAAAAGCAGTCAAGCTGTGAGTGGAACATACTTTCTCTACACTGCGCTACTTTTTCTCAGATCTTGTTTAGCATTGAAATCATTTATGAAGACAAAGGGGGGGACACTAGAATATAGGTTATCTCTACATGCGTTACATGCTGTAACAAATTTTTATGATTCTTTTGCAAATATACTGGAATGCATGCATTGACATATTTACTTAATGTAAGTGGCAAAAGTACTTCAATTGTTGGATTCAAAATGGCTTAAAGATCTGATAACTGCCATACATTATTTCTCTTCTTAATGAACAGTAAGCTGTTTTCCCAGTGAGTAAAGTAGCAGAATGAGATTGAAGGTACTGGTGGCAGCTCATGCTAGGATAACATCTGAGGCTAATGCAAATAGGATCTGGTTATACTAGAAACAGTAACCTTTCCAATATAAATTAGTTCCAAGTCAGATTATTTGCACCTATGGAGAAATATATGGGAAGCAAAGGAATGTGTTCACAATGCTATCCTGAGTCCACTAAACACATGCAGTTCAGATTTGCGTTAGAAGCTATTAGTATGCCACTTACCAGGGACTGTCAACATCTCCTTTGGGAACACCTTAGGGACATTACAGCAGAAGGGTCAGTGTTATAGTAAGAGTTATCTTACTGTTAAATAACAGAGGACACCACTGCCCGATACTGTCTAGATTAGCTTGCTGGCTCCCAGTGACTATCGCTGCAACCCTTTTACTGAATTCACTAACCTTTAAAATGTTCTTCTAAATTAGTGCCTTCCACTAGCTGCTATATTAATTATGAGAGGAAATATATATCCCTTAGATATGCAACTGACAATACCCCACATCTCTAAGATCCCTTTTAACCAGGTTTTGGGAAACAGCATTTGCTAAGATAGCTCCAGGGTCCAGGGACAAACTCCCACCTGATATTAGAAATATGAATTAATATCTTATCTTCAAAAGCAGATTACTTGAATATTTGCAACATCAACACAGACATTCCTGTTTCAGTGATAATGCTCTAAAGATATAAAATTATATCACATAAATGTCAGAAGTGTAGGCAGCTAAATAATAGACATACATAGCTGGATGGACTCTCATAAGTCACATAGATTATGTGTCACTGAAATATGGCTTAGGAATAGCACTCCTATATTCGAGTCAACTTCATGTAATACAATTTTACCTACCCACCTCAACATTTGACAAATCAGAAATAGCAATAGCCCAATTTACACTAAATACACATAACATAATGCATGGAATAACCATTAGCTTTTCCCCAGATATCACATCAAATAATGTCAACACATATAAGAAATTCTATTGTGGATAACATCAAACACAAAATCTGATAACTATTGTAGAAAACCTTAATATTGATAGGACAATAAGTAACAATTACAGCTCTAAAAAGAATTACATACCAATTAACGTATATGACTTTACTCAAATGATCTCAAAGTCTACCAGAAACGATAAATCATCGGGTAATCAAAGTATACTAAACTGGGTGCTAACATTGAATCTTAACAACATTAGTCAGTCAGGAATATTACCAGATTCAATAAATGACCAGCATCCCACATATGTCAGGTAATACATTTGAGAGTAGTAATTATACTTCTTTAAGATGGTTCCAAGAATAAATACTTAAAACTCTGATTGCTGAGCATAAGTAGGGTCCCATGAAGCATTTCCTTTGAGCTGTACATTTATTCAGTGACACATTTCTAACCATTCTAAATTCATTACCACGATTAAAAATGCTAAAAAAAGACATTCTGCCTTATGGCTGGCTAACTACAAACACATTCATGATGAGTCTTAAGTGACAAAGCCTGGGAAAATGAAAAAAATGATGCTGTACTTTTTAAAAATGGCAATACCAAACTCTTAGAATTCAAACAATAAAGTGATATAAACAAAAGAAATACATAAACTTACAAGCTGCAAACACAAAAGAATTCAACTACTTAAACATGGAAAATAAAATTAAACTAGCTCAGAACCATAGGAAACCAGCTGTAATATAGGTTGTAAAATGAACTCCCACTTCATAAAGGTAGCCACATTTTAACAAGTCAACAAATTCCTTCAAAATTAAATGAAGATAAATATAATAAAAGGACTTTTCACTTTTATACCGTGTCCATCAATCAAATTAAAAATCTGTTCAAAAATTAAAAACAACATCATTAGCGCCAGAATACATCTGTATAACTACAGATTGCCTATCTATCTGCAGTATTAATAAAGATCCATCAAAAAATAGCATAGCCTCAAAATCTGTAAGAAATCTCATAAAATCCCACTGCAAAATATGGGTTCATCAACTGCTTTTTCAAACTATTGACCCATAACCATTTTATATCCTATCACATATGTTCTGCTAAACAAGTCCTGAGTTTTCTTATGAAAATTTGATTTAATGTCTCCATTGTAGATTTTTGTTTTCTGAAACCACACTACTGAAACATCATTATTTGCTTTCTTAAATGAAGATAATAAAATAAACAATCAAAGTTTATATGTTGCTTCCATTTTCTTAGATTTACTCAAAGCATTTAGCACTGTCATGACCTCCTAATAAACAGATTAGCACAACTTGGCATGAGCACAACAAACCTTAATTGGTTTAAAAGTTGCCTGACTGAACACTCACAATGGGTCTCATTGCAGGACGCCTAAGCTACCTATCTGTCCATTACAGTTGGTGTGCCAAAAGACTCCATTTTAAGTCCATTGTTATTCAACATATTCATCAATGATATGCTCTAGGCAATAGGGAACACTATTTTAACACAACCTACAAATGATTCTGCAGTGATAACCTCGGCAACATCTTTGGATTAACTTCAAGCAAGCATGCAAGAATCACTTAATTATCTTGAAAAAATAGATAATTGAATCCAGTCATTCCTAAATGCTAGAAAACTAAAACAGTCCTCTTAATTCCAAACACAATACATCTATGCAGCATGTAATCTATACAAAACCACTTTGAGCAATTATATTTCAGAGCTTTAAAATCTGATCAACATATTCACTAGCAGTAGCTAAAACAAGTCATACATTAGGAATGTCATACAAAGTCAAACCACACTTAACAGACTCAACTTTATTCTTCTTTACAGCTCAAACACTTCTTCTCCTAAATCTCCTATATGCCTCACAAATTCTCACTAATACATAAAAATCCTAAACAAGTTAGAAAGTACCTATAACTGTTGTTGCTGCCTTTTGGCTTTTCCCAGTTAGGGGTTGCCACAGCAGAACTCCAGTCCGCTAATGATTGGCAGTATATTTTGACGAACGCCAAGGTGCCAGCTCGACGTTCAACCTTCAACAAAGGCACGCCCATTTACGCATGTCTTTCGAACGCCCACCCAACCGCGGGCAAATTTGTAGCTAGCATACCGAATAAACCTCACCAGTTTATAGCGTTGGACAAAACAGGCTAGCAAGAACTACAAAATCCACCAACACTTAAACAGTTAAAGGTTATTAATAACATCTTAACCACATAAATGTATTTCACTCATTAACTTTGTGATAAATTATACTCTTTCTAGTTTATTCCATTTTCTTAACCAAAATCAATTGCTTATATAAAAATCAAATTATCACTACAGTGAATTTTCCATCCTCTACTTCTACTTAGAAGTGGCTAAATTACAGAATTATATTCCAAAATAAACACAATCAATGGCAAACATTAAAACATTCTTAGATAATCTAAAAGATCATCTAATAACAATGTGGTACAAGATTTCACTTTGTCAGTAAACAAACACTCACCCAATAGTTAAATTCTTTAATACTAAAAATAAAGTCAATATCGCACTCTTACCAAGTTAATCTTACTATCTCTACTTGTCTGTAATTTGTTCACTTTCCGTACCCTTACATCTCCATTTTTCTACTCTGTGCTCTAAAATTATCCTTAACCCCCCCCAAACTTCAAACTTGATCTATTTACTTTACCTTTCTATATGTATCTCTATCACCGTTATGTTAAACCGATTTCCACATAGGTGCCTGGTTCTGTGACACAGGGCCCTGAGTGTGACTGAGGTGACCAGCATTCAATTTGCTGCCCTGGCATTAGAAGAGCCAGGCAGAGAGGAGGAGGAAAAATGAAAGGGTGTGGTCTGCTCACCTCTTGCCTGAAAGTGGGATGGGTTTGTATGCATTTGAGGGTACACTGGATGCTGTGATCTCCCTGATATACACAAGAGAGGCTACTGATTGTGCTTATACTTATGCTCTGAGCCCCTTGTAGAAGTGAGAAGACATTCCCTGCAGGTGGACCATTGCACACCTTTCCTCAGTGCCTAGTCAAGTGCATGTCAGAGAGGGCAAGGAAGAAAACAGAAAAATGTTAACCACCCCTAACAGCTGTCTACATGATGACACCTCCTGATCAAGTCTCACAGCAGTGATAGGGAATGAATGGGTCAGTTGGCATGGAGGGTGATGGTTGACAAACAGCAGGGACAAAGTGCCTCAAAAAATTTCTTCTAAGGTAAATTGCTTCAAACTGCTTTTCTTTCTTTCATTCATGTTTGTTTTTCTCATCGTATTTTGTACATATGTAAAATAGTCACATACAGTTGTATGTATTAAAGAAATGTTTATATGTAATGCAACATCTGTGCTATGTGCTATTTATTATACTGTACTTTGTACTTGTTGCGATTAAATTATGAATGTTGCATATTTGCTTCCTTAAGTATTTTCATCTGTCCCATCTGTATTTGGAGCTTTACTCCTCATTCCGCCATTCAAAGGGGCTTCTAGCCCAGATGGACTGTCCTGGTCAACAAATAGAAAAAGAGAAAGGGGATCTGCTAGTTTTTCATCTTTGAAGTTACTATAAATTTCTCATTTGTGAGGTATGTAGGAATGTATGTATGTTTGCATACCAATAGTGTTGTATTTCAAGCTATCGCTTTACTATTGTGGTACTACCTGTATATTTAGTACTATCCTTTTTACTGTAGTGTTAAATAGCTGTATTTTTTAAAGTTGTAATTACAGAAGGTTCAGGCTATGCTTAAAAAGGGTCAACTGACTAGCCAACCTACCCAGTTAACAAAGAATGATAACTCAACAAATAAATCATTTCACAGATGTGACACAGGAGCAGTATGTTTATATTTATTTATTTACTTACTTACTTACATTTGTTGACCAGGAGAGTCCGACTGGACTTAGGTCCGTTTTCAGTGGAGGCCCGGGGTGAAAAGATCCACACTTAAAATGTTAACAGACATAATTACAGTTGGAGAATATAGCAGTTAAAGATTTAAAACATAGTTACAGATGTAGAACATAATACATCAGTATACAACTAGAATCTTTGTCATTTGCGAGGTACATAACAGACATTAACAAATGTTACAATAAGAGTTCCTACTGTATAATAAATAGCTAGGCTTATGAGCATCTGAGCTTGCTGTAATCAAGGTAGTTAGTGGGGTGGAAAGAGAGGTAGTGGGTGGATGGAGTGGGTGTTATTAGAGGAGGAGTTGCAAGGGCATAGCCAGCATGTTTTTAGGTGCGCTTTTAGTAAAGATTTGAAGTGGGTATATTGTTTTGTTTTTTGTTTTTTGCCAGTCTCCCCTCACCATCAAACTCTCACGTTCAGGGAGCACTACTGCTCAGAACTGACAGCTGTATAGCCCCTCCATTTCCCCTAGGGGTGGGGGGGGTCAAGTTTGCCAGGAGTGGCAGACATGCAATGAATTGCTGCAAGATGCATCACCAATTTTCCTAAATGACATCATTCTCATTAGTACTTCCCCCACCATGAAAGGAGCAGCTACATATGTTCTCTGGTCTCCACTTGGGATTCTACCATGCAGTATGCACCCCAGACATGCACATTTCCCCTTCCCTTTGAGACAGGCGAGCAGGCAGATATGTCTCATTCCTTTCATCTGTGCTTAGATTGCTAAGCAAACCTAGGTAGACTGAGTCATACCAGTTCTTTATCTTTCTACATCACAAAGCTGGCCATGCTGTAACTGTTTTACAATTTCACATACTATCCTTTAACTTTATAGGGACGATTTGTAGCTTCAGTTCGAGCAACTGAAGTGAAAGACCATTTCTGTCTATGTTTAGTTTTAATTTCCTAGATTAAAGCAACACATACTTCAGTACTTGAACATATGTACTTTTAGTAGTGCTGAAACATTTGTGTTGCATCCTACAGTTCAGCTGCAGTAGGGAATATTAATTGTTTCCTATGCATTCTTCTGTTTTCTGCATTTGGATTCTGGTTATAGCAGCATGTGAACACAGCTGCATTGCTGAGACATGGCATTTTATAATTGCTCTTACAGTCAGTTGTAGCAGGGTACAGTTTGGCATTTGTCATACGTTTAATTTTAAATATTAATATAGGGTTACACTGCCACTTGAATGCAGTTATATTGTAGAGAGCAGACACTTCACATTATATCCTAGATTTCATCTGTAGCAAAGAATATTTTTACTTATGTATTTTTTTATTTTTTATTTTTTTACATTAAAAATGCAACTTTCATCTATGCACAAACATATCTTTATACAAGATCATAGCCTACAGCTCATGTATTGAATATCATTGAATGGGATGATTACTTGCTTAAAATGAGCAAATAGCTAAAACACTTCATATGTTTCTTTTTAGAGATATGTGTACATGCTACATTCAATATAATTGCATATTTAGAGTACATCTCTGGTTTGTAGAATTATAATCTGGTCTCTGCTGTCTCTGTTTACCTCTAAAAGTTGACAGTTCTGCAGTTTGCAAACCAAGATCAATAATCAATAAATGTGAAATGCACGTTTGTTCTATGAGGTGGACAGGGTACATGTTTCATATTTCAGGGTGCAGGATTCTGTTCCCTAACATGTTAAATCAATAAGTAAGCCAGTCAAGAGAGGGACAGGGATATCGAGTACTATGAAAGCCAAGTGCCTAGTTTTGGTTTACCTTGTGGAATGCTAAATATGTTTGTGTTTTCATACAAATTGGTTTCTCCATTGCTTCCTTAGACTTACATTGATGGTCTAACATGGGTAGTTGGCCAGTGACTTACCATATTCCATTCATTGTAATGCTTCTGTTGCTGGTAAGTAAACTTTTTTGGGCTACTATTTCCCTGAGGAAATATTTGGTGCATTTATTTACTGCTTTCTCTTGGTGTGTTTCTGGGTAACCACAACAATTTGAGGACTTATTTAAAACATTCCCTCATTCTAAGGTGGGAATTTTCCATAAGCTAGTGCAAATCCAGAAACAGTTAGTTGTATTGGCAAAATGTAGCCACTAACCCAGAAGAATGCTTTCCATGATAAAAATAAGAAAGAAGGATGACCTACTAGCTTATGAGCATTCACTCTAGAAAACTAGAATTAAGCATACTTGGCAAAAATCTTTTCACTCCAGCTGACAGGAAAGTTACTAAAATGTATACAGACATGAAAAGGCCTGATTACACAAAATATGATAAGCTAGAAAAAGAACGTCTGTCTAGTAAATCCTGATGAAGGACTCCTATCAGCCCAAAAGTTTGAGGAAATTATAAAACTTGTAAAAAAAAGTATTATATCACCTAGGTTTACCTTTAAAACTACGATTTGCAGAAGGGCGAACAGCACATTTTCGAAAGGCAGTTTGCAAGGTTAATAATAAAGTAGGGGGTGCTGGGGGGCTTGCCCCCTGCTTTACATTTTGTTTTTTTTCTTCGACTTTCATGTTCGAAAAACAGTGAATCTGCTGTTCAATTTGCTGTTTTTTGAACATGTAGGTTTGTCGACATTGTCAGTTTTGTGGTTTCGAGTCGCTCATATGAGCACTCGAACCAGTGCAAATTGCGGTTTTAAAGGTAAATCTATCACCTATTTGCTTCATTTTTTCCCATTGGCAGAGCAGTATTTATTACTACTTACTAGACAGCTGAACAGATTGACAGGAAATGTCATGGTTGTTTGGATGACAGGATGGGAGAGCACCAACACTACTGTGCTGTATCTGGTAAGTATGTCAAATCTGGGAACTGTATGGATGAACTAACAAAATGCATTGATTATTCCACTTTATATTTGTTGGGATGGCAAGTTAGTCATTTCTTTATAATTTTTGTGCTGGTTACACTGACAATGACATAGAGGGAATAAAGATAGCAAGAAAAAATGAAAGACCCAACTCCTGTCTTTATTGCATTATTACATTAAGCTTATTCTATAATTTATAGAACAGAAATCACTTTACTCTCTCCATCCACACTGCAGATCAACCTATATTCAAGTAATAGTGGGATGATAACTTCCACCTAAGGCATTTGCATACAGTTGCTGCCTACACAATAATTGGTAATGAAGTTATTCCCAATTTTTTTTATTTTTATGAGTGGATGGACAAGTATAACAGCTCATTACAGAGTAGTGCTAGTGTAGTAATGGCACAGTGCTTTCTGCCAGTCAATATGGCCAACAGTCAGCCCATTGTAACTCAAGGCATAGGCCATATATCTTATTACTTTTAATCTTCTGTAACATTAGACAAACCAACTACATAAACGTAATGTTAAAAGCAAATTAGTTCAAGGATAGTAGATCTTCACAGGCAAGCAGTGCCGGACATAATAAATAGTTACACAGCTGCTACAATTTGCAATATTTTATAGGACCTAAAACAGTGCCCTGGTGCTTTGGTATCACTAACAACTGCCACACTTAAACTAGTGTTGTAGCAAGTTTAGGCATTAAAGTTATAGTCTCATAAACTGTTTCTGGCTATACTAGATACTGACTCAGTAATACTAAAACGTGAGTCAAACTACCTTGACTCATCTGGTAGGCATTTATCCTCTATTTATATAGGCAAGCAAATGTGTCTAGGGATTAACTGAAGGGAGGAAAGATGTGATATCACTTCTACTATCAGAGATCATACCATGATCCCTCTTATCTCATGACACAATTGCACTACTTCGAAACTGCCCATTACATGTAATGCAATGGAACAACTCAAGATAAGCATTTTTTGTGGTGGGTCAATCTGCCCTGTAATCTGCTTAAACCTTATGTATACCAGCTGCATAGTTGCACAACCCTGGGGAAGGGAGAAACGCTCCAAAACAGCACACAGTGGTCTCAGACAGTTTCCTGTTTTAATCTAACGTAAGTGAGCAAGTGATTTCAAAGAAAGTGAACCTCAAGTACACAAGTGGTAGCCCTGATATCAACACTTGTGTTCTGGAAAGGCTTCAGGGCTGGAGTGTGACACTGGTGTTAACAGTCAGTCAACTACACCAGAGCTTTTTCAGTCTCTGTGTCATGCCCAAAGGTTATCCAAAATATTTTCTTTATACCCACTCAGACCAAGTCAGATGGCATTTCCTAGAAGACTGGTCAATGGTAGCTATAGCTCAGTGTGCTACGTAATGTGGGAGGAAAGAGATATTGTAAGGTTTTTGGCTGTCAGTGAGCAAAAATATTTGCAAATGACTGAAGTTGTAAATATTTCTTACTGGTCTGTGACTTTCTTGGATATGATCACTTCTGGAATGTAATATGCCTAAGTAATGCAAACAGAAGTTCCAGTGTATTCTCTGCATCTCAGGGCACCTCAACCTAATGTGACCTTCCTAGGTAAATACATTCTGGTG
The DNA here is from genome assembly GCF_019279795.1 of Protopterus annectens. NCBI lineage: Eukaryota > Metazoa > Chordata > Ceratodontiformes > Protopteridae > Protopterus > Protopterus annectens. The sequence goes on from NC_056727.1 coordinate 815,487,912, forward strand.
ACAGGTAGTAAATCTAATATAGAGCCGAGCAGAAGGGACTTCATCTGCTTATGAGGTTTGTGTCTAATATATTTATGCTGAATGTACTACACCTTGCTTTATGGTAGTACTTGTCTGTTAGATGAGTTTAGTAGTAACTATATTGCAAGCTTGAACCCACTCAAGAACGGTCATTTATAAGTGCCAGGGGTGATATTTTGTCATAAAGTTCTGTCAGAAATTGAGTGCTGCACAATTATGCAGCACCTGTGAGTACAAGAGGGAGATGTAAATAATGTCACCTTCTATGTTAAGCTGAAGTTTTACTGAACTCAGAATGATGTCATGTGAATTCAGAATAATGCTGTTCACTGCTTGACTGAGCTGTCAAGTAAGTGTTCATAATGCCCTAAGAAGGAGGTAGGCAAAGTATAATTGTACATTATTTTGTCATCTAATTTCCTTTTAATTAATATATCAGAAGAAGTGTTCTAATTTTCATGCTGACTTATAATTTGTATTTAATATGAGATTTATGAACTAGTGTAGCAGTACCCATCTGCTTTCCTATCTTTTATTCTATAGTAGAAATATTCTACTGTGCACCTGTAATGTGACATGCATGCCAGTTTGCACCCTAAACTTTTCATCTAGTTTGTGTCAAGCTTGCAATCTGTACACTCTAATCTATCAAACAACAGGTTAACCGTTGAATGAACTTGGTCTAAGTTTAGATTTTATGTGGAAAGCTTACTTTTTAAGCTGTGGAGATCAAATAATATATGTAGCTGAAAGGCAGAAGCACCTTCTATTCCCAGCTAATAAACAGTCAGTAGCTGGCATGTAATAGAGTAGTCTTTTACAAAGTTTAAACATTGCTCCCTTGAGGTTTCCCAGACTCCAAACACTAATTAGGTCATGGCTGAGAGTTTCAACTATTTAACTGTGTTTATATTTGGATGACATTTTAATCATGTTTCAGAACCAGTTCCACTTAACAGAAGACATATCCTCCATGGTGACAGTTTGTAACAGCTCATGTTTCAGTAAACAGGGATAAATTTATCTTCATTTCTGCTGCAAGGCTAGATTACAGTGTTTTTGACAGACGACCTGTAGAAAGTGATGACATTTCCTGGTAGGAGGCAGTTGCAAAAGGAAATTGATCTTGCAGACCCAACACAATGACCTCTATTACTGTATGACCCCATAAATAAATTGTCATCCAAATGCTGTTTATGCCAGCCGCAGGGAGCAGAGAAGTCGACGACCACATGTTGGACGGAATGTAAGAGTCTCATCCAGAATACAGAGAAAAAACACACATCAAAAAGCACTTACATTTTATGTTCAACTCCTGACTACATGTTCTTAAAATGTTCAGAAATGCAAGTGTATTATATTCTGGCTAACAGTTTACAAGCTGCCAATTTAAGAAGGCAAATGTAGTGTTGGAGGAATCCAGCATGTCACTGTTTACTCAGTGATAGACTGAGGAGGTGGGTAAGCACATCTGTGAAGGTCCTTCCCACCCCATTCTAATGAATGCACTTGTAGTATCTG